>NC_092875.1:91547622-91825616 GCF_028372415.1 Notamacropus eugenii | reverse complement strand
ACCCACCACATATGACTTTCAACAAAAGGTGCCAAGGCCCTAGGGCAGGCTCTCACAGGACTATCATGGACCTCCCATCTCCTCCTTCCATTGCTTGAAAACTGTGATACAGACCATGACTTCATTTCAGGAGAGGCTTCCAAGTACTCTCTTCCTATCCCCTTACTTATCTTGGCTTTCAACCTCTCAGGATCTATTTTGTCCATTATTTCCAAATGAACATCACCCATAGGGTGATGAACAAACCTGTGGTGGGGGCACAAGCAGGCAAGAACACATGCAAACAATGGGGATCTTCAAAAAGAACAAGCAAACCAAGTCATGTAGGAAATATGTGATTGAAGAGAAGGGGCACTTCTGGGGCAAGGGCCGGTGGACAGAGTGCACCACCAGTATCTCCTTTGTGTCAGTAGTGAGTGAGGAAGGTTCCCATCATGTTGGGTGGACCCTGGTGGAAAACTGATGTGAAGATCCAAAAAAGAGTCACTGAGGCTGGGTAGGCAGGGATGGGTCAGACTCTGCATCACTGGAGAGGACTTCCAAACCAAAGAGACTGTAGATGTTTTTGAGTATCTGAGGGTATTTCTAGTGAAAAAATCAATCTCCTTGGAGAAAACAGACACAAAATAAATGAGCTACTATGCTGTCTGTTATTATGACCATCTCTTTTCGTGTGTTATCTGTTATGATCCCATGGACCCTAGATAGTGCTGCTAGCATTCTTTTAATAACACTTATAAACATCCTTTATGTGCCAGGCACAGTGCTAAGTGCTTTACAATTACATTTTCATCTGAGCTTTGCAACAACCCTGGGAAGTAGGTGTCATTATCCCCACTTCACAGATGAGGAAACTGAGGCAAACAGAGGCTAAGTGCCATGCCCAGGGTCACACAGCTCGTAAGTGTCTGAGATCAGATTTGAATTTAGGTTTTCCTAACTCCAGGCCTCAGTATTCTATCCACTGCACCTCCTCTTCTCCCATATGTTGTTTTTAAACCCCCTTTTTTGTTGTCTTTCAATTTCCTCACTAGTTTCAACTCTTACTGGCATTCTTACAGGAAAATGTATGCTTTTGTATTCATCCTCCTTCATCTATTTTTGTTTCTATATTTTGTACAAATATTTTAAAAATAAAAGTTAGTCAAGCATTTCTTCTGCACACACTTTGGGCTCTTTGGACAACTCTCCTTTTTCTTCCTCATGGAAATTGTTTTTCTTCGTGTCTTTGAATTTCACTCTTTACAAGTCTCTTCTTCTATAGAAATGTAGGCGAAGGATCATATTCATCCTTTCTTTACACGCTTTAAAATAAGCCTTTCCCAAATCTAGGATGCTTATAAAACCATGTTTTGTTGTCCTCTCCTCTATCACAATTCCTAAGATAGAGTGGTCACTTCCCTTCTTCCCTTCAAGATTCTAAGTACTTCTGCATCAGACATTTTCTCTTTCCTGTAGGTGGGAATCCTCCACAAAGTCTTACTCTGAAGCTTCATCATGGCATGGAGGGGGTCCTTAAATTCTTAAAAGATATGCCAGCAAAGCACAGGCTCTGACAAATTCTGTCATATTGGAAAGATTTATCACCAGTAGGCTGGCCATTTGCTGATGAATTCTTTGGCTACGACAACTCATGAAACAAAGACAAATTTAAAAAAAAAATCTTTCAGGCCTGGATGGAGACATTTTACCTTTATGTTTGATGGTGGCAGAGTGGTGATAAGGGGTCCAGAGGGCTCCAAGAATCATACAGTCTTAAGATTTCCTATAAACTCTAACTTATTTATTGGTATGTAACATCCTTATTCAGTGATCAAAGAATGGATATGCTGATAGAGGAACTGAATCACATCAATTTTGCTATAAACAAAACCAGAAGGGAGAAGGCAATTGAAACTACATGGAATGATGAAAGGCTCACTGGTAACTAAAGGAGTTGGTATTTTTATGCACTTCGAAGCAACAGGAAACATCACTTCGTGGTACCTTCGGTCCTCTTGTACCCTTGGTCTCCTGACAGGCCTTTACCAAATGAAAGTAAAGTATTACGTAACAGCATCTATTGCAGAAGATGAAGAGACAGAGAATATCTATAAAGAACTCAACAAGATCCTTCACATTAAGGCAACTTATATTCTGATGTTCAGTGATTTCAATGCAAAGGAAAGAATAGGTAAAGGTGTTGAGAAATATATTAGAAATCATGAATTGGAAATTTGAGAGGCTAAAGACTTATGAAATGCTGATATTTCATTAATGTTTTCTTGAGAGAAGAACTGAAAAGAATTGGGCACTGAATAATAGCATGAAAAAATGAAATTGATGATACTTTAACAGCTAAGAAACAAGTCATTCCTGAAGTTGGAGTTATTCCTGAATTAGCTGTCTCTGAACAGTCAAATCACAAAGGACAAAACAAGAACACTTCCAGAAAAAAGAATAAAAGTGAGAAAAAAGACATGACATTCAATTAAAGCCACTCCATAATGACCTATTCAAACAAATTATTCATGGCAAAAAATGGATATGAATGGAAGAAGTGAGTTAGACATAGACTAAAATAATTTCAAACAGAAGTTGAACTGATATATATCAACTGACATACAAAACACCTAAAAACAACCTGAGTTGGGAAACATTCTGACTTACTTGCCAAGTGAAGAGATGCAGCACCCAGGGAAACACCAGTTTAAAATATAAACTCATTTGTAAACTGATTTGTAAAATCTAATGGAAGACAATGGAAGATTATGAGCAGTATCACCTTAAAAACAGAAAGAGGTGGTAGAAGGTAAAATCATTTTTAAAAAAGCATGGCAAAAGTGCCAATTAAGCAAAGTCACCTTGAGGTCATTCATGGTTGAAGATGGAAGGAAAACAAGAAATGGAAGAGAAATAGAAAAGATCTGCAACTATATATACATATACACATATGTGTATACACACGCACACACATATATATGTGTATATATATACATATATATATATATATATAAACTTTTTATCATAAAGAACAATATAGGCACCATAGCTGGCCTGCAGCATCATAGATCTAGATGTGCTTATAAATAATACTTGAGAGAAGAAAGATGAGAAAACAATTGGATTAAACCAAGTCTACCTTAGAGACAACTTGCATTAAAGGGGCTAAAATTGTGAAGGCATTAAGGGACAGATTTATGAAATATACGAAGGAGGGCAAATTACTTTAGACCCTGGAAGAATAAAAAAAACAAAAATCATAGATCTTATTAAAAACTAACCAAACAAAAAGTAAGCAGGAGAACATATGAAAGATAGAAGGACAGAGATAATTGGTAGAAACCTTGTGTTTTCTACTGCTATCTTCATCATGTTAGGAGAAAGTCAGGATGGTCTCTAACACATTGGAGTAGGTCTCACATTGAGGAGCTACATGGCAAAAATGGATAAAGCAGTGCGCCTGGAGTCAGGAAGGCCTGAGTTCAAATCTAGCCCCAGACATTTACTAGTTATGGTCAAGTCAACCTCTGTTTGCCTCAGCTTTCTCAATTGTAAAATGTGGATAATCTACCAATTTCCCAGGGTTGGCTTGAAAATCAAATGAAATCATATTTATGAAGTGCTTAAAACAGTGCCTGGAAACACAGTAGGTACTTAATAAATGCCTATTTTCTTCCTGTGTGCATTTTGGAAGACAGGGACAAGAACATCTTAGGATGGTCAAGCAGGGATGGGTTGTGGTATGCACCATTAGAAGGAACATGCAGTTATATCACTGAGACCCTAGATTCACTGGAGTATTTTAAAGCTAAGGTGAAAATTAGGCCCAGAAGAATAGTTTCTCTTGTTGATTTCCCTTGAAGGATGAAAGTATGAAATTATCAAGAAGCCAAACCAAGAAAGTATCGTCTATTTTCCTTTTGGCAGAAGAACTCTAGCAGATGTCCAATTAAGTGAAGCTCCCCATGACTAAGATATGATGCCTGTGTCAGACTCGAGGTGTTTCCTAAACTCTTTATCTACTGCCTCCTTTTGTCCATGTGGTCATTTGTATACTCCAAAGACAATATCATATCTGTTTCTTCCTCCATGGATCTTCATCTAAATGTTCTCAGAACAACAAAATTTAAGAGCCAGAAGGAGTCACAGCAGCCAATCCATACCGGTTTCCAAAGAGAAGTCAACACCTCCTGGATCACAATGGATAGTGCACCAGATCTGGAATCAGGAAGACCTGAGTTCAAATCCAGCTTCAGACACTTCCTAGCTGTGTGACCCTGACATGTCATTTCACCTCTATCTGCCTAAGTTTCCTCAGTTGTAAGTTGAGTTAGTTAATAGCACCTCCTTCCCAGGGTTGTTGTGAGGATCACCTAAGATAATATCTGTATAACACTCAGCATAGTGCCTGGCTATGTGGTTATTTGTCCTTTGTACTCAATAATGTCATGATGTTGGGGTCAAGGTACGATATGTTCAACTGTGGCTGATCAGACCAATACAAACTCAGAAGGCTCTATCACAGGTCAGGTACAAATAATCCATTTGAATACTTGGGGGCAGAGACATCTCCAAATTTGTGCATCTCATACTCTTATGAGCTACTGCAATTCTACTTTGCTCACAGACCACATCTTTTTTGATGCAAGCATGCCATGCTGGGTGGTGCTGTGCCAGTGTCTCTCATGTTTCACAATCAATACTAAAGGTCTTCAGAGAGACCTTGAGAGTGTCCTTGTATCACTTCTGACTTCCACTGTAAGTTCTTGCCTTCTGTGAGTTCTCCCTAAAATAGTCCTTTAGGTAACTATACATTTGGCATTCAGGCTACATCACTAGCCCATCAGAATTGTGTTCTCTCTAGCAGAGTTTAAATGCTTTGCAGTTCTGCTCATGAAAGGACCTCAGTGTCTGGTACCTTATCTTGCCAAGTGATTTTCAGAAACTTCCTAAGACAATCCAAATGGAAGCGATTCAGTTTCCTGGCATGGTGCTGGTAGACTGTCCAGGTTTCACAGGCATACAACAATGAGGTCAGGACAATGGCTGTGTAGATCTTCAGTTTGGTAGTCAGTCTAATACAACTTCTCTCCCATGCTTTTCTTGGGAGCCTTTCAAACAATGAGGTAACTGGCAATGCATGCATCAACGTCATCATCTATGTGTACATCCTGGAAACTATACTGTCAACGTAAGTGAACTTATCCAAAATTTCTCCATTTGCTATAGCCAGTGGTTCCATGTATGTATGGTATGTGTTGGCTGGTGGAGAACCCCTGTTTTCTTGACAAACAAAAACATTAATGAGGTTGTATTGGATAAGGTGAAATTCAATAAGGATAAATGTAAAATCTTAGACTTGGATTAAAAAAAAATCAACCTCAGTGGTACAATATGGAGAAAGTTGTAATTAGAAGACTCAGATTTGTTTGCCTGAAAAAAAATCTTGTGATTTTAGTGGATTGAAATTTCAGGCCAAAATGATCATAAGCAGCAGTAAAATTTTTCCCAAAATCAAGCCTAAAAATCTTAGAAATGTCCAACCAGGACTCTTGGATATCTCCTCTAGGGTCAAAGAAAACAAGACTACTCCCATTTTTTCACAATAATCCTCCAAATATTAGAGCACAGTCATCATATCTACCATGAGTCTTACTTTCTTTTGGTTAGAGAGCCTCATTTACTTCAACTGGGCAAAGCAGAATTGAAACAGCACAAAGGAAATGTAGGATGCACAAATTTGGAGTATTCACCCCAAATGTTCACACGGATTATCTGTGCCCAATCTGTGGTAGAGCATTTCGAGCTTGTATTGGTCTGAGCAGCCACAGTCGGACACAATGAAACTTGACTTTATCATGGTGATGTCACTATGGTCCTCTTTGAGAATGAAGGACAACAACCATATGATATGTTCTTAGGGCCTTTTCCATCCTACTCAGACATTCTCTAATTAACGAATGTCCTAAAGTATGACAGCAAGAACTGAACATAATAGTGCAGATGTGATTGGATAAGGGAAGAGTTCTGACAGTCTGTCACCTTACTCATAGAAGCCATACCTCTCTTAATGCAGCCCAAGACTACATTACCTTTTGTGGCTGATATTCCTGACAGAGTGCTTAGCGTATAGTAGATACTTAATAAATGTTTATTGAATTGAATTGAATGAAATTTCAATCCACTAAAATCCCAAGATCTTTTTCAGCCAAGCAAATCTGAGTCTTCTGTCTAATCACTTTCCCCATATTGTACCTGTGAGGTTGATTTTTTTTTTAATCCAAGTATAAGAGTTTATATTCATCCTTATTGAATTTTACCTTATCCAATTCAGCCTCATCGTTGTTTTTTGCTTGTCAAGATCTTTTTGGCTCCTGACTAACTTCTGGTGTGTTCGAAATTCCTCCCATCTTTGTGTGATCTGTTAATCTGAAGTTTCCTAGATTTCCTCATAAGAACATATCTCCTTAGTATACAAAGTTACTCCACTCCCAAAGTCATTTCCCAACCATGCATCCATCAAAACAAATTTCAGTGATTATGTGTGATCTCAAATTTTCCTCCTTGCATTAAGGTCTGTACTTTATTTACTTTCCTTGTTGCCTGTACTTCATACATATGCATAGAGAGATCTTTGACCACTGAGTTTCTGACTGGTTCCTTTTTTAAAAATTTTTATCTCCTATGAATTTCTGAACATCTCTCCTGCTATTTTTTCTTTTTATTGTGTAACTATTCTCTACGGTCTCTAACTTGGAGTGTACACACACACACACACACACACACACACACACACACACACACACACACACACACACACACACACACACACACACGAAGTTTTTTTTCCTTTCTCCTGCTTTTTTTTTGTTTAAAGCTCTTTTCATTAATTTGTTAGGGATGGAGAAAATACTTTTTCAACATCTCTTGTTAGGTACACTCCATTCCTTGCCAAGAGTTTATCATTCCTAGATTTTTATCCATGGTTTAAAAAACCAAATCTCATTTTCAGACATAATTTTCTTAACTTTTGGCTGTTTGCTTCCCAAATCTGCCTTTTTCCTCCCCAGCACTGAGGAAAATAGCATCAGTGCCAACAAATTCATAATCCTAAGTTTAAATTTGTTGCTCTAACATTCACCTGCTGTGTGTGATCTTGGGCAAAGAATCTTCCTGAGTCTCAGTTTTCTCATTTGTAAAACTAGGATACTAACACAGGCACATATTACCTCCCAGAGATATGAAGAACACACTGTGCAAACTATAATGTGCTATTATACACAGAAAAAGGGGGGGATATTGTGTTCAGTCTCTCTTGTTCTCTTTGCCAATAGGTTTACAGGTGAATATATAACTATATGTGCTACATAAATATATGCTAACTTCATCTTGCTACCATTCTCTTTCTTTCTCTACCTCCCTTTCTCTCTCTCTTTGTTTCTCTGTCTCTCCTTCCCTCTCTGTCTCTCCATATACATACATATATATACACACACACATATATACATATGTATGTGTGTACACATATATGTATGCACATGCATATATGTGTACACACATGTGTGTGAAGGATATGTAATGAGAGAGCAAAGGTACACAATAGATGGCCAGCCTGAGTGTTTCATTGGTATTTATGAGAGACTGAGAGAACTGTATTAAGAGGAAGGTTGTAATGTGTTGTGTAGATCTTTTATGGTAGGGGTAAGGTCAGATAAAGACTGCACCAAAGGAAGCCTGAAGGGGCCACCATCTGTACCAGTGGAGGATCTAACATAGTATGCTTATACATATCTACGTTCACACACAGACATACACACAAACACACTTTTTCTTTTAGTGCCATTTGATTTTAGTGGTATGATCTGTATTCTGGAAAATTCAATCTTCCAACCAGCTCAGTTCACAGGGTACAAGTAATCAGACATCAGCAGCATCATTATATGTGTACATGTATGTAAACACACACATATATGTACATGCATACACACATGCATGTAGATATATATCATTCACTAGGTATCAGGCGCTGCTAAGTGCTTTACAATTACTATCTCATTTGATCCTCACAACAACCTGGGAGATAGGTGCTATTACCACCCCCATTTTACAGATAAGGAAACTGAGGCAAATAGATAGTAACTGACTTGCCCAGCATCACACAGCTAGCATCTCAGGTCTTTCTGACTCCAGGCTCAGCACTATCCAGTGGGACAGACGTGTAAAAGAAACATAAAATAATGACTTGAAGGAGGAGAAGGATGAGGAGGCTACCAAGTTTCTGAAACCTTTCAAAGTATCTAGTGTCCAGACCGACATAATCAAACACTTCTTAGTCACCTGTAAATGCAAGGACCTGACTTTGGTGCTACGGAGGAAACAAAGATAGCCACACACCAGGCTATAGTGTCATCTACCTCCCTTCCCAAAACAAAACCTGTAGATATTTGGATCAGATATCACTTCTCACATCCTTGCTTTAGTTCAGAGGTTAGATTCAAATTACAATAAAATTCATCTAATTTTAACTGTCCTGGAGTGGATACCACTGCCTAATCCTCAGTCTACATGAGTGCTGGCTAACAGTCTCTTTGACTTATGGTACCCCCTTGCTCTCTCCACGCACAAGACAGACAGAATCTCAATCCTATTGAATTATTATATGTGCTCACAAAAGAAGACTTCATCCTCAAAAGATGCCTCATTTCACCATGACGTCATGATATTCCAATGAGCAAAACACTCAGAGCTGATTTGCAACTACGAGAAAAACTGAGGTACAGAGCAGATATGACTTACTCCAGGTACTCAACAAGCCAGCGACAGAAACAGGACCAGAATCCAGACAAACTGGGACAAATGGCTTGGTGGGCCCTGGGATGGGGACATCTTCCCTGAACTTACTCAGAAGGACAATCGATGAACCTGGCTCACCTCGTTCTGCTGAACGGCTTCCTCCCGATGCCTGAGGGTATCCAGGTCCTCATCAGCAATTCCTGGGAGCAGGGCTTGATCCTGGCTCTGCCACATACTGTCACCCCCATTAAAGATCTTCTCATCAGCCAGGTCTGCAAACGGGGTTCTGGAACTCTGCTGCTGCTGCTGCTGGAAAGGGAGATGGGGATCAGAGTGGGCTTCAGGGTGACAGTTTGGGATTCCCACAAACATTCACTGATTTTTAGACTAGAAGAATAAATGAAAAGACCAGTTGGATGATGGAACAGAATGGTAAATTACTTTTGAACAAAACACAGAATATCCGTGTTGAAAGAGTCTTAAAACACAGACCACAGAGCATAGAATGTCAATATCAGAAGAGACTTAAAAAATAGACTATAAAACACAGAACATCAATAATGGAAGGGACTTAGGACACAGAATATCTGAGCTAGATAGGACTTTGCAACCAAGAGCAAAGAACTTTGCTGGGCCAAAACTGACTTTAGAACACAGAACTCAGAATACCAGAGCTAAATAGTACCAAAAACATTGTAAATGATAGAACTATGAGAAATCTTAGAATAAAGAAAATAGAATGTCAGCTGGAAGAAGTCTTAGAATATAGAAAAACTGGAAGAAACTTTAGGAAGCAGAAAAGAGGTCAGTCTGGAAAGGAAATAGAACATAGAATTTTAGGTATTAGAACACACTTTATAGGATAAAAGATTCTGAAAGGATTTTAGAATATGACACAAAATGTTAGGGCTAGAAAGGATCTTAGAATAGAATGTCAAAACCATAGGGAGTTTTTAACCAAGAACATAAATTGTCAGAACTATAAGTACATTAAAACACAGGCTATCATATCTGCTGAGGTTTAGAACACAGCACTTGTGATTTCAGTGCTGGATGGTACTTTAAGACCCAGACTGTTGAGAGGGGAACTGGGAACAAAGAATGCAGAATGTCGGAGTCAGAAGAAACCTCAGGATAGCATCATGATGACCACCAAGACAACATCATTATAGCTGACTTTTCTTTAGCCCTTTTAGATAAAGAAAAAGTACTTTCCTCACAACCATCCTTTGAGATGAGTCAGGTATGGGCTACCACCACCATTTCATAGATGGGAAGGCAAAGTTCAAAGTTTGTTTAAAACCCATTCAGAGATTTTTCTGACATTCCAAGGTCACATATGTAGTGGCAGAGCCAGGTTATTGTTGCTTAGCTATTCAGTGTTGTAAGACTCTTTGTGACCCCATATGTCATTTTCTTGGCAAAGAAACTGGAGTGGTTTGCCATTTCCTTCTCCAGTGAATTAGGCAAACAGAGGTTAAGTAACTTGCCCAGGTTACAAAGCCAGTGAGTGTATGAGGCCAAATCTGAACTCAGGTCTTCCTGACTCTGGTATAGCTAAGCAGCACAGTGAATAGAGCACTGGACCTGGAGTCAAGAAGACGCCTCTTCCTGAGTTCAAATCTGACCTCAGACACTTACTAGCTGTGTGACCCTGGGCAAGTCACTTAACCCTGTTTGCCTCAGTTTCCTAATCTGTAAAATGAGCTGAAGGAAATGGAAAGCTACTCTAGTATCTTTGTCAAGAAAACCCCAAAAGGTGTCTAGAATAGTCAGATATGACTGAAAAACAACTAAATAACAATTTCCTAGCTCCAGGCAACACAGCTGTACCAACTGGGTCATCTAGCTGCCTCATCAGAGTCAGGACACCAGTCTATGTCTCTGGACTCCAGAGTTGGTACACAGAACATAAAATATTAGAGTTGGATGAGACCTTAAATACCACCTAGCCCAACAACTTCATTTTACAAAGGAAATGGAGTACTGGAGAGAGGAAGTGATTTGTCCCATTTCATACAAATAAGCCAGATTCAGGACTCAGAGTCCGTAAGTATGTCAGGGCTTATTTTCCCTATTTGGCAGAAACTGAGACCAAAAGAAAGCAAGGGACAGGTTCAAGTAAGTTTTTCAGGGAGTCCAAGGCTAGAACTCAAGGCTCTTGACTCCTATCAGCAAAGGTGGAAAGGTTTGGCTATAAGTGAATAGGGTATTATACTTCAATATCTCATCACAGAAATAAACCTAAATGATGAATTTCCCAGCAAGTACATCTTGACTATAGGAGTCATCAGGACATGGATTTATTTTTAGATTTTGGGGTATGTATGAGTGAGGAAAGGGTGAGATAGGATAGAGCTGTGAACAGTAATGGAGAATGTAGATGAGGACCTTAGCAGTTACCAGTGTCCGATGTTGGCAGGGGTCATGAAGAAGAGAAAAGGTTTCCTTGTGACCATGGTGGTGGAAGTTTAGCTTTTAAGTCACTACCCAATACCACCTGGCCTCAACCTACCTTTTTAGCTTCACTAGATATTAGTCCTCGTCTACTCCGGGATCCTGAAACTGGCCTTCCTCTCACCGATAATACTTCATCCCCCTCCTACCTGCCTTGGCTTGCTGTCCCCCATGGCTGGAATGCACTCCCTCATTACCTCTGCCTCACACTATGCCTCTCCTCCTCTTAGATGAAGGTCAGGCACCATCTTCTTCATTAAGCCTTTTCTGATTCCCAACCCCCAAGCTAATTTCGAGTGCCCTGGCTCCCAAACTACCTTGTACTGAATTGCTTTGGGTGTTATTTATTACCTTTATGCTGCATTCATTTTTATGTACTTATTGTCTCCCTCATTAGAATGTAAACTCCTTGTGAAGAGTGATTATTTCATTTTCTGTACTTGTATCCCCAGCCCCTGGGACAGGGACTGGCACATCACAATTGTTGATTGATTGATTGGAGTGGTGCTTAAATGATGCAGCAAAAGTCCCAATGAAATTCTACCTAAGTCCAGATGATATGCCCTTTTCATGACAACAGCAACATGGTCTTTAAGTTTAAATATAATAAAGGGGAAAAAAGGTCTGAACTAAAAGTCAAGAGACTTCTGATTGGATGTGGATCCTTGGCTCTATCAGAAACTCCCAGTGAGAGCCTTAGCAAGTCCCTTTTCCTATCTGAGTCTCAGTTTCCCCATCTATAAAATAAAAGGGTAGGATTAGATAAATTTTAAGGTTCTCGCCAACTCTTCCATTTACTATTATGTAAGCCTAGCTCTGATACACTACAGCCTGGCTAATAAGAAAAATCTTCTTTCACCTGTAAGAATCTATAATTTGATGAGCTGGGTCAGACAAGTGCGTTTAAGGACTCTGCCCTGCCTAACCTGGATGGGGGGAAGTGGTCCTAAATTTGACCAAGTCTAAGGGCCCCTGAGAAGCAACCTCTCTGCATCTATCAGAAGGATGTCTCTGTATGTAGTTGGGACTGGGTAGGCTGGAGATGGAACTGCTGACATGATATGAATGGGGTGAGTCATGCCGAGCAGCAAGGGAGGTCAGCCTAGTCCTGGCATAAATGACCCTCTGCAGACCCTAACCCTATTTCTGAGATCTTTTACTGCTTTCTCACCCCTCTGTCCCATCTTCTCAGGATCCCATGACCTCTAATTCAGGGATTTAGTGCTCTCCAAGCCAAATGCACCAGAGGGAGCATGAAAGGCCACAGAAGATAACAAAGCTCACACTGTTACTGACTTTGTGACCCTGCCTAATTCTTTGAGTTTCCATTGCCTCCAATAGTTGACTGTGAAGCACAGCACACAAGACATATCCGCTGAGATTTTTTGTTGTTCAGTCATTTTAGTCATGTGCCACTCAAGATACTGAAGTGGTTTGCAAGCCAGGCAAACAGCGCTAAGTGACTTGTCCAGGATCATATAGCTTGGAAGTGTCAGAGGTCATATTTGAACTCAGGTCCTCCTGATTCCAAGCTTAGCACTCTACCCACTGTGCCACCAAGGTGCCCTGAGACAATTACTAGATATAAGCATGAAGCAAAAAAATCCCTCCAGAGACTAAACCCTGGAGTATCGAGGGAAGGAAGAGACAGGACCTGAGCTGGGTCTCAAGAGATTATTAATAAGTAGCTAGATAAAGGAAAGGACTCAGGGGAGTCCAGGATGAGGAAACTTTGTGCAGCAAGAACATTAAGGCAGGAAAGTACAAAGTTTGTTTGGGCAGTAGCGAACCAGCTATATAGCTTTGCTACTGGCATAGGAGAACAAGGATTACAACATTCAAGGAGAAGGAGTAGCCAAGCTGGAAGGAAGTACTTAAGGCCAAACAACCCTAAGGAAGGGACAGATTTCTCTTCCACTCGGAGGATGCCTTTAGCAAATAAAAACGGAAAAGCTGAACCCTGCATATCTCCCCACCAACAAAGCCCTCATTTGACCTTTGCGTCAGGGTCAAGAGGACATGCCCAGTCACCCCCTTCAGCCTTGGACAGTCAAATTCCCACACCTGTGGCCTCCATTTCCTCATCTGCCTTCTCTTCTGTGCTGAAAGGTCCTTTTCAGCTATAAGAATACATGACTCTATGAACCTTAAGACACTCTAAAATTGGGAGTTATCCTTATTATTATTGCTTCAATTGAGCCAAAGTAAAAATAATAGCTCCCATTTCTGTAGCACTTTATTACTTGTACAGTCTGGCTCCTGACCCTAACCCTTGACTGAAACTTCTCTTTTCAAGGTTAATCTCTTAATTGTGAAATACAATGGGCTTTTCTTGGTTCTTATTCTACTTGACTCCTCTGCTCCCACAGCCCCCTTCTCCTCCTGGATATCTCTACCTGAAGATGTCAAATTCATGTTCCCCCAAAAGCCTGCTCTTCCTTCTTACTTTCCCATTTCTTAACTGAGGGCATCACCCTGGCTCACAACATGGAGATCCTCCTTTCCTCCTCTTCCCCCTTCCTCATGCCCTTGCCAAGTCCTATACATTCTACACTTGCAGCTCTCCTATCCCTTCCCATCTTTGCCTTTACACAATCCTCTACACTACTACAAAACATCATCAAGTCTGATCTAGATTACTGCAAAAACCAGTTCACTAGTTTCTCTGCTTCTATTCCAGAAGATTTTAATCTGGGGTCCACAGACTCCCAAGGGAGTCCAGGGATAGATTTCAGGGGTTCTGTGAACTCAGATGGGGTTAAAAATACATGTTTATCTTCACTAACTTCTAACAGAAAGTCAGCATTTCCTTCAATTATTTAAAAACATAATTTTGAGAAGGGGTTGCTAAGACTTCACTAGACTACAAAGGGGATCACGACACAGAAGAGGTGAAGGGTCCCTGCTCTCCTCTTTCCAAACCTTCCTTCACAGAGCTGCTAAATATCTCTAAAACACAGAGCTGACCATGTACTTTAAAGTCTCTCGTGATTTCCTATTGTCTCAACAATAAAATACAAGGTATTCAGCATGACATTTAAAGACCACTACAATCTGGCTTCCCTCCACTCTTTCAGTTTTATTTCTGTGATTACTCCCTCCTTTTAGCCGTACATGACATTCCATCTTTCTCCTCGGTTTCTCTGTAAGAGCAATCCCCTGTGTTCAGAATCCACTCCTTTCTCATCACTACCTCTGAAAATCCTGAGCCTCTGGCAAAGCACAGCTCTGGAGCAGTCTCCTATACCTAACCTATCCTGATCCCAGCAGCCGTTAGGGCTCTCTTTCTTCAAATTACTTTGCATAACTTTGCATGTACTTTGCATTTATTTATACATGTTCTTCTGTAACTCCCAGTAAAATAGAAGTATCCTGAGAGCAGGGATTGTTTCATTCTTGTCTTTACGCCATACAGTGGCTAGGTTCAGGGACCTGTGCATAGTAGTTGTTTAATGAATGCATAATGAATCGAATGGGGATTATTGTTCTCCAAACGGGTCTTCGTGGTAGGGCTGTAGAGCTGCCTGTCTTGACAGACAGTGGAAGTGAACCAGATAAGACCTGGTCATTGCTAAGCAGGGTGGCTGGGGTAGGAGGTGGGGAGGTGTTAGGTGCTTTGTGTGACTTTCCCTGTATGATTATGATTATGCTACACTGTACTGTAAATATTTCTGAGGAAATTTTTTGTGCTAGGCTATGCTACAAGCTGACTGAGGTTTGGGGTTCATGGAACCCCAAAGGGCTGTGCAATCATCACTATGCCAGCTTCAATGACAGCTACGTCCTTGAGACCACCTTCTAAGCCCTGGACTGTTCTCTTGGGGGAGCATGCATCTTTGAATACAGGACTGCAAAGTTAGGGGTCAGAGGATTCTGACAAGTGCCTAGAAAAGTGGTCGTTGGGAGGATTCTCTTAGCTGTACCCTTAGTGTAACTGTACAAGTCAGTGACTCCCTGTCCACCATTATCCCTGGAGAAGAAAGATTAGGAATCAACTGAGCTTGACTGATTCTTCCCTGGGAGGATTAATCTGACAAATGAACCTGAGGATAGGTGCCAACTCTTTCTGCCACCTTCTCTGACCACTTTGACATGTTCACAAGGACCAGACTGAAACAACATTGCAGCTTTGATTACCTAAAAGAACCCTTGGTAGTTCTAATGTCCAAACTGGCATTTGAGGACTTCCAGGCTGTTCTAAACCCTTCAGTTCAGTTTTGGACTATAGGCACTCCATCGTTTATATATTCTGGCCTTTCCTATCACCAAGCCTCTTATGTTTTTCTGTGGATCCAGAAAAACCCTCCCCATCACTTTCCATTGTTAAAATGACCCATTCCTCAAAGTCCAACTCAAATGCAATTTTCTCTCAATGTAGTTCAACAGACAGAGCTATTTACAATGATGAGACCTATGTTTCAAGTTTTCAACTTCAATGCTTAAAAGATGTGTAAATTTTGATAGAGCACTTTTTCCTATATGAACCTCAGGCTCTTGGTCTGTAAAATGGGGGGGGGGGAATATTGTGATACTTGCTGTATCTACCTCCCAGGGCTGTTGTGAAGAAGGCATTTTGCAAACTTTAAAACTATATCAATACGAGTTGTGATCCTTATTGATCTTTAAATTTTCCCTAGTACCTGGCAAAAGAGTAGTCCATCAATAGATACTTGTTGAGTTGGTGAATGGTGGGAATGTTGAGCTCACCACAGACAGCATCAAATGAGGCTGTAATGACCCAGCACCAATACACTCCTGCTTTCCAGGTGAGAGATGGGTGCACTGAGGTTCACAGAGATTCAGAGGTTGTTCCAAGGTCAGGCAGGGAATCAGTGTCAGAACAAAGCCAGGGACCAGGGACAGAGAAGACGAGACTTGACCCAGTGAGCTCTTGGAAAGGCTACACTGGCCTGGGTTGGTGAGGGTGATAGGGGAACGAGCTGGGAAAGGAAACTGTGTTCTCCCTGCAGTCTCTGCAGGTGGGCATTTCCAACATGTCCTTCCCCCGTCACTCACTGCTGGGACTCAGCAAGATTTAAAGTAGAAATTCATCCGGCAAAGCCCCAAAGCAATTACAGGCAGCAAGACCTGAAACAGCCACAGAACAGAAGCCTAGGGACAAGTAAATCAGTTCAGAAGCCTGGGAGTGGGGGGAGGGGGGTGTCTGCCTGCCTTTTCTCTTTTCTCCTGTCCTTGAGGTGGAGCCAGGTAGAGACAGGAGAAGGCAAAACTGAGACTTCAAAATGAGATTCCACTGAGTTCAGGGGCTGAAAGAGATCAATAATGAGGCACGAGACAGTGATGGGAGTGGGGGACCATATTTTAAGTCTTATTTAGGACAATCAGGTGGGGCAGCTAGGTTGCACAATGGATAGAGTCCCAGACCTGGAATCAGGAAGATTCTTCTTCCTAAGTTCAACCAGCCTCAGACACTTACTGTTTGACCCTGGATAAGTCACTTAACTTCTGTTTATCTCAGTTTCCTCAACTGTAAAATGGGGACACTAGAGAGGGAAATGGCAAACCATTCTAGTATCTTTGCCAAGAAAACCCCAAATAAGGTCCCAAAGAGTCAGACATGACCAGAACAACTGAACAGCAAAGGCCAATCAGTAGTCACAAAGAAAACTGGCCACTTTTCAATAGCACTTGAAAATTTACAACAAACTCATCTTTATATAACTAGTGAAACTGGCTGTAAGATATTCTTCTTTTGATTTTAGAAATCACAGGATCAATCAGTGATGACCTAGGGGCAAGAAGCATAGGAAATGCAATGATTTGAATATAGGGCAGGCCTGGTTGCAGAAGGGGAGTGAAGCACAGTGGATGGCCACCCCACATTCTACACTAGTGGCCACAAGATAGAAAAAGCATGCAGAAAGGTGTTTAGCCCATTGGGTGGATCTGTGGGGGGTCCATAGGAGAATATGGACAAGGATCTCACTAGAGGAGAAGATATAGAGGACATGCCATCTGCACCAATGTAGGGAATAAGCGCATTGATGGGATCAGTTACATGCTAGTACTGGAAGGGTTATAGGATGTTGACCAAAATTTGGGCTCAGAGAGGTTAACTGACTTACCTAGGGTCACACAGCATATAAGCATCAGAGGTGGGATTTCAACCCGGGTGTTCTTGACTCCCAGTCTAGTGATTTATCAATTATACCATGCTGCCTCTTCTGTGGCTACCCACTGAGTCCTAATTTCAGTCATAGACTAGCCCCTCACCTTGCCACCAAAGTAAACTCTAACATCTGTACCCCATTGGTTATAAGAGGGACTAGTGGGAGAGAGCATGTGTGGATCATTATGGCTCCATTCTCTCTTAAATAACACTTAATAGCATTTATGTAGCAATTTAAGGTTTAGAAATAGTTTTATATATACTCTCACTTGATCCTCCAGAAAGTCCTGTGACATGGTTGCTGCTATTATCCCCATTTTACAGATGAGGGAACTGAGGATGTGAGGGCTTAAGTGACTTGCCCAGGGTCACATACCTAGCAGGATCCGAACCCAAGTCTTCCCACCTCTACATCCAGTGCCACACAACCTGGCTGCCTCCCTACTGCAGAAGCAACTCAGAGCCCACTCTCCCTGACAGGATTTCAGGACTGGCAGTGCTACATATAAAGAAGCATCTCATTCATCAGAGAACTGGCTCCCTGGGAACACAGAGTCTGTCTCAGCTCTTAGTGATGGCTCTCGGAGCTGGGGTAGGCTACAGATTCCCTTCTGCTATCCACAGCCCTAAGCACAGAGGTGGGCACACAGTGCTTGGCTGATAAAATCTTACTGAACAGTACTGAAAACTGAGGGCGGGATTTGTCTAAATATGAAGGTCATCCTCCCTTCTCTCCATTAAAGTTTTTCCAAATAGGCATTATTTGTCAGCCTCTGACATGTCCCAGACCACAGGATACAGCAAGTATGTGAATGATAAAGAGCTTTTTCAAGGGCACTGAAGTGAAGGAAAAAGACTCAGAACCCATGATGGAATGATCTCAGATCTAGGGGAATGGGGCAATATCACCATTATCTATCTCTATCACTACCTTCCCAATCATCATCTGTGCTACATCCCAATGTTACCATCATCATTATCAGTTTCAAAAGGTCCACCCTCCACACACTGCCACCTTTACTGTAACCATCAAACCACCCCAGTTTCCACCACCATCACTATCACAAAGCCTACCCTGCTAATGGAGTCCCCCCACCCCTTATCTCAGACTGAGGCACTGACAAGGAGATATTATAAAAGAAAAGCCTTGGCCAAACACAGGTCATTAGAAAGTCAAAGTCATTAAATGCCAAGGAGTTTAATAGTGAGACCCTCATTGTCTAGTGGGAAGATGAATGTTCCTCACCTCACACCTCCAGTATCTGTAAGGCTTGCCAGAATCCTCATCTAGAGACACTAGGAACATGGCATATGAAGGTCATGAAAGGTCTCCCCCACCCAAGAGCAAAGCTGCCATGGGGTTACAGACACACCTTATGTATCCCCAGCAAGTAAGAATCTGAGGGCAATGTTTAGATTGGAGAGAAGAGTCAACCAGACTGAAGAGAATAAAAATATTGGGGTCCAGGTGACAGTATCTCACCAATTTTAACGTGGATAGAAGCATCTCTTTTTTAAGCCCTGAAATAGTCTCACAGGATTTTTTTAAAGAAAAAGAGAAGCTTTTAAAAAATTAAATAATATTTTCATTCCAGATGCCCTAGAGTATAAACTACTAACAGGTAGCATTTGCATGGTGCTTTAAGATTTGCAAAGCACTTTATAAATGTTACCTTGTTTTAGCCTCACAACAACTCTGCAGGTTGTCGCTGTTCCTATCCCCATTATATAGAAGAAGAAATTGATATTGACAGAGGTTAAGTGACTAGCCCAGGGATCACACAGCTAATAAGTATCTGCAACTGGATTTCAACTCGGGCCTTCCTGACTCCAGGCCCAACACTATCCATCGCACTGCCTAGTGTGGTGGACAGTGAATCCATCTTAAAGTCAAGAAAAGCAGAGTTCAAATCCAGCCTTTGATACACACTAGCTGTGTGGAGGAGCCATTTAAATTACCAGAGCCCCAGGAAACAAAGAAATCTACTATAAATTACAGTAAACATTATAATCTACCTTATCTGGAAACAATTTTCAGATTAGGAGTGTTCTTGATGGATGAAATCACAGATCCGTACCCTTCCTCCAATCAAAAAAAGTGTGTACATGTGTGTGTGTCTGTGTGTGTTTGTGTGTGTGTATACATATACACACACACACACAAATATAAATTTAATCAATGTAGTTTTTTTTTCTTTAATCAATGTCACTGTATTTTAAGCTCTGAATTAAGGCATTCTTCCTGATAGGCCGGCCAGACTGTGAGTGGGTGGATATTCTCTCTTGGACCATAAAGTATACACATCATGCATTTGCATGTATAATTCTATGTGTCTGTGTATATCTACGTCTGTTTCTGGGTGCCCAAATCTGTGTGCATCCACACAGTCATCTGTGCACATGAATATATCAGCATGGGTGTGTCGGTGTGTGTCTGGAAATGTGTTTGTTCCTGCATCTACAAATCCATGCACACCAATGTGTTGGTCAGTCTGTATGACAATGTGTGTCTGTGTCTATTTACATGAGTATGTATCTGAATATGTGCTGGGGTGTGTCATCTGGTTGCTGGTCTAGCTATCTATGTACACACCTATACATAAAGGACTGTGCACGTAACTGTGGGTGCGCATTGATACATACGCTTCTCTGTATGTATATCTGCTCTGTGTGTGTGTGCATATGTTTGTGCCTACGCATCTTTGGGGTAAGAACTGTATTATTTTGTCACTGCATTCCTAAGCACAGTAGTTGGGATAGTTAGGTGCTTGGTGTATATGGAGTGTTTACTTCTGTGTGTTGATGGATGTATGTATGTCTGTATGCATGTGTGTATGTTCTAGTCTATCTGTGTGGTTGGGGACGAGAAGGTCCATGGGCAGGGAGCCACACTGAAGCCGCTTTGACTGCCTTTGCCCCACACACTCATTCATTTCCCTGTGAGTTTTTAACAATAAAGGACTAGCAACCCCTCCAAAAGGGGCACTCTTAGAGATGCTCAGACACTTCTCTCCATCCTTTGCTGCCCCCCCCCAAACACATTCAGGGCACACATAGGTTGTCACAGTTTCTCTTCAGTACATCTTTATTTAATTTGGAGGGAAAAAAAGATGAGAGAGGATACAGGAAGAAATGGAGTGGGGGGAGATGCAGAATGAAGCTATCTGAGGTCAGTGGAGGATGCCAGAGCTGCTAAATTTTATCTGTGGAAAACTCTCCCAACTATCTTCCAAGAGACCATGGGGAGGGTTGCTTTCAGAAGTTCAGGGCCTCCCTAAGACCCCCAAAGATGTCCTTCAACCACACAGGAGCCATATCAGAAAATGTGAATAGTGCCTGGTTCATAGCAGGTGTTTAATGAATACCTGTTGACTGACCCACCGACTGTGTAACCCTGGGCAAATTCATGGCCTCTCTTTACACCTTAGGCTCCTCAACCGACAAAAATGACAAGATATCAACCAATCCTGAAGACCTCTAGTGAGAGAGAATCTACTACCTCCCATGGTATCCACCTACTTCCAGATAGCACTCATTGTGAAGAATTGCTAATAAGTCCTGAGGGAATTCCAGAAATTCACTAAGAATTCTTAGGAATTCTCTATCCTTTCTGAACTTCACATTTCGGGGTTCATTCAGGAATTCTTCATAATGGGAGCTATCCAGAAGAGGAATGGGATGCTTCAGAGATTCCCTCAGAGGTTCCCTCTCCCCAGTCTTCAAGGGAATACGGAATGATTATTTGTTGGAGGATGTTATAGAGAGGTTTTTAGTCAAGTTTGGGTCACATTCAGTGATTTAATGGAGCTAACTCATCACAGCTTGAAAGAGCTGGTCATTAAATTTTCAGTGCGAGCATTTGCACCTCAGAAATTGGCAAACACTACAAATCAGGACTTGATGTGTTGTTTTATTGACTAGCTAGACTTAAGAAATCAATGGAGAAAATGTTAATAAACCCAGAGATTAAACTTAAAAGAGTGTCCTGAATACATCCCCCCACCTCTACCCAAAGCCTCTTGTTAAACATTTGCCAGCACACATTAGCCACCCTTGGAGGCACCTTACAATTCTGTGATTCATTACACTTTCCCCATCTCTTCCTCTCCTTGACAGAGGTCCTATGTGACCCTGAACAATATTTTCCTTCCTTTGGGCCTCAGTTTCTTCTTTTGTGAAATAAGAGGGTTAGATTAAATATTCTCCAAAGTCCCTTCCAGCTTTGGCAATTTAGGATTCAAATATTAAATTTCTTGTTGCCCAGTTCTGAGCGGGTCAAAGATCTTCAATGGTTCTCCACTGATCTGAGGAAAAAGGCTAATAACCTCTTTGGACTAGGATCCAAGAACCCCCATGTTTTGTTGTTTAATCGTTTTCAGTCATGTCTGACTCTTCTTGTCCCCTTTTGGGGTTTTCTTGGCAAAGATACTAGAGTGATTTGCTATCTCCTTCTCCAGCTCAATTTACAGATGAAGAAATTGAGGCAAACAGGTCTGAGAGACTTGCCCAGGGTCACACAGCTAGATCTGAAATCAGTATTTGCTGACTCCAGTCCTGGCATTGTATCCCTTGTGCTACCTAGTTGCCCCATAGGGCCTCCTTGATTAAGCTTCAATCAACCTTTCCCAGGCTTACTTCACATTCTCCTTCCATATCAATCTTCCAATACAGACAATTCAATTCAAGAGACATTTAATAGAAGGTGAATCAAAGAGCAGTAGTCAAAACAATACTACTGTTCTGGAAAGCATGTGTCAATCAATTGTCCTATGAGTCTAATCACCATCTCTTTGCCTTCCCTGCCTAAAACATTCCTCATTGGTCAAATGTATTGTGTTCTTATATTAGAATATAAGTTCCTCTATGTTAGGGAATACATCATAATTTTTCTTTTAAGGTGCAGCTGCCTGCCTGGTACAGACCCTCATCATCTCACACCTGGACTACTGCAATGTCCTGCTGAGCAGTCCTCCTTCCTCAGGTCTCTCCCTACTCCAGTCCATCCTCCATTTAGCTGCCAAAGTGATCTTCCTCAAGTTCCAGTTTGACAATGTTACACATCTCCCTTTGCTCCCTCCCCTCAACAGATGTCAATGGTTTTCTATTTCCCCCAGGATCAAATATAAAATTCTTTGTTTGGAACTGAAAGCCCTTCACAACTTGGTCTCTTCTGACCTTTCCAGTTTTCTCAAGCTTTTCACCCCTCCGTGTATTCCATGATCCAGCAACACTGGCTTTCTTGCTGTTTTCTGAATCTAACATTCAGCTCCAGAGTCCTTGTCTTTTCACTGACACCCCCTCGTCCCCCACTGTGCCTGGAATGCTCTCCCTTCTCATCTCTGTCTCCTGGCTCCTATGACTTCTTTCAAGACTTCCCCCATGCCATGCCCACCCTTCACTGCTAGTGCCTCTACTCTGTCATTACCTCCAATTTACCCTGTCTACATCTTATACAAACCTGATTATTTATATGTTGTCTCCTCCAAGAGACTATGAAGTCCCTGAGGGTAGAGACTGTTGCCTGACACATAGTAAAGGCTTAAGAAAAGATTGTTCACTTAATTTACTGATTTCATTCACTTGTTCAATATTAGACACCTATTATTTGTAAGGGCTGAAGACACAAAGACAAAGAAGGAAATAGTCCTTGCCCTAAAGAACCTTGTATTCTACAAGGAGAATGTAATATAAGAAGAACTTACATTTAAGAGAGAAACTTAAGCTTTACAAAATGTTTTCCACACAATAGCCCATAAGGTATTATGGTATATGTGGTATATTATGTATATAATATTATATGTATATATATATTACATAACATTATCATATGTATATATGTTATAGTATATATTATATGTAATGTTATGATATATATTATAGTATATTTAATATATTATTTTCCCATTTTACAGATAAGAAAACTGAGATTCCAAGAACTGAAGTGACTAGTTCATGTATATGTCCAAGGTGGGATTTAAATCCAGGTCTCTTGCATCCAAAACCAGCCTTCTATTCACTTTATTGCCTTGAACAAACTGGGGAATAAAGAAAATTAGGAGACCAAATTCCAAGTAGAGAGAACAGATCTTGGTTGCACTATAGAATGCCTAAAGGAAAATAATGTGAAGTTAGGCTGAAAGTGGGAGGAAGGGTCAGATGGGGAAAGGCCAAGTTGAAGGGTTTATAATTTTGTTCTAAAGGCAAAAGGGAGGCACTAGGGAAAAGGTTATGTTGTAGTAGTATGGAGGATGGCTTAGAGGGAAGACATCAGAGGCAGGGAGGGCAATGAGGAGGTGATTTACAGCTGCTCAGGTAAATAGTGATGAAGGCCCAAATATGGGCATTATCTCTGTAAGTGGAGCAAAGGGGGCAGATGTAAGATACACAGGAGTCTCTATCTTCCGTCTCCTGCATGGACCTTCCACATTCCCTTGGCTTACTCCATTACCCACTGCCTGATAGGCTCCCCTCTTGCTTCCTCTCAGCTTATCCAAATCCTCCAAGATTCAGCTCTGTCAGCTGACTGATGGTCCCTTCCTCAGAGGCACAATTCCTGCTTCTCCTGCACTCCTGCAACACTGCAGAGTGCCCAAGCCCACAGATATCAGGCCATCATCTGCTGAGGTATCCTTATTATCACTTACTTTCTTTTTCATTAAAAAATTCTGAACTTAACAGACACCAAATGAAATGAGCATTTCTATAAACAATGTAAGACAGGAAAAGAGGATTATACAGGAAAACCTGAATTTATTACATACAGCTTGATTTTCCCTTTAAGTACACAGTCAATTCAACATGTAACTTCCAAAGCTGCCCTGCTTAACTGTATTCTCTTTTGATCTTCCTTCTCTTCTGTTCTGGGTATTTAAAAAATGTTTGAATCAGTCTCTTATTTTCCTTGTCTTCATTTTTCTTGTTTGGTGACCTTATTACTACCTGTACCTCTCCCTCCCACCTCCTAACAAGAAAAAGAAGAAAAAGGAGGTGGAGGACAAGGAGGAGGAAGAAGAGGAGGAGGAAGAGGAAGCGTAGGAGGAGGAGGAGGTGAAGAAGAAGGAGGAGGAGAAGGAAGAGAAGGAGAAGAAGGAGGACGAGAAGAAGAAAACCTTTGTTACACTTACGGTACAAGTCAAGACAAACAAGTCTATATCTGACTATATCTGAGAATATACATCTCATTCCTTCCCTTGAGTCCCTTCCCTCTCTGTCAGGAGGGGAGTAGCATGCTTCATCATCAGTCTTTCTGAATGGATCCTTTCCTATAGGAATCTTATCTCACTACTAGACTGTAAGCTTCCCCTTTCTATCAGTCACACCTTCTATCGTTTCCTGACTTCCTTTATTCACAACCTGCCAACACCCGAGTAGAATTCCTCCTTACCACCTTATGAAACAATTCCAACAGCCTTAGATAGGTCTTCTTGATTCTACTTCTTTCTCCATCTAGTGCTTCTATGATAACCTTTCTTTCAGGTCATAGATATGAGTAGGATCTGGTCACTGGGTCCAGATGGCTCTGGAGGAGAAGTGAGGCTGATGACCTGCACAACTCTCCCTCACTCAAAACAAAGTCAAGTGCAAGTCATGTCATCATTTCTCTGATGGCATGAAAATGAGGGATGACACACAACAAGATCTCTTCTGCTCCCTCCCACATATATTTTGTGGTGAAATTCCAAGTAAAATTCAAATATTTTGGCCCAACATTCCAGGACATCTACATCCGAGCCTCATCTTGCTTTTCCAGGCTTGTCTCCTCCTACCACCTTCTACCCATTCCTCAGAGTATCAACTGTGCCTCCTGCATATGCCACGCATGTTCCTCTGTGCTTCTGTCCACACTGCCCTATCAGCTTAGTACGGCTTCCCTCTGGCTTCCTGGCTCTTGAACACCATCCCTTTCCATAGCCCAATTCAAATGTCACACCTTCCACAAAGCATTCCCTGATACCTGCTATCAATAACAACCTTTCCCTTCTGACATTACACAGTATTCTGTGTTCACCCGGCATCATCTTTTCCTACTAGACTTTAAGTCCCAGGCAAGGGTCATTTCTTATTTGTCCAGTATCCTGGTCACAGGGCCCTGAATGTGGTAGGAGATTAATAGCTCTTTGTTGTAAGATGGAGCAATTCAGTCCAGAGAAGTGAAGGCAGAATTCTGTCTTAACAGTGACCTTCAATGCTCCATTCCAATCTGAGCTCTTCCACAAAGCTTTTCATGGATAAGCCTATCCAGTTCCCGTCTCTCCAAACAGCGTTTCCTCAGTCCTTCTGCATATATTTGTTTTTGACTCTCTTTTGTATACAGAATCAGAGAAGGAAGAGAAACCCCATTTTATAGTGATTTGTGATTGGAAAAAAAACACTTTCCTCAAATAACCTGTGCCTTACAGGACATAAATATTGTTCTTCCCATTATACAGATGAGAAAACTAACTTAAGAGAGGTGATATGATTTACCAAAGTTAATAGCTTAAGAGGTGTTGGATCCAAGACTTGACAATGTTCCCCTGGCTCCAGGACCAGCGCTCAATGCCAGGTCTACAAAAGGACTTCACCCCTGTTTTTAGAAAGAATCCCATCCTAATCCAGAGGCCTCCATGAACAATGTCATCTTTCTGAGGCATCAGTCCCTTTCTTCAATTGGTGTGGAGAGCTGCTGTCCTTGGCCCAAGGGCTTGGAGCTTTACTAATTTCCAAGCCTTTATTCTTCCCTGACAGCCAGCTTCAGGAACCAAAAGGCAGTGATCTTCCCAGACTCTGAGGGCTTGCTACTTGCGACCCTAGGCTCAAAGATTGGCTACGCCTAATTCCTAGTTACTCTCCCCTTTGCTCTGCTGCTGCCACAGTAAATAGATGCCCTGATTTAGCATCTGCCCCCTTCTTTAGGTCCTCCACATTTTCTCCAAACAAACAGGCTATGGTCTGTTTATATAGTTAATTCACAAAGGGCTGTTTTGCAAAGGAAAAGAGAATACACAAATCTAAAAAGAATATACCAGCATAAGGAGAATAGAAGTACGTATAAAATATTCTACCCTTCCCCATACTAAATGGCCACTCACAAGACCTGGATAAGTTTAAGACACTAGTCAATCAATCAGTCAATAATGAGAATTAAAGAGATTAATATTGCTAAGCACTGTGCTGAATTAGATCCTAGGCTACTGAAAGAGCTGGCGGATGTTGCTTCTGTCTAGCTGTTCCTGTCTGTCAGTGATCTTGAAAGCATTGTGGAGAATGGGACTGGTCTTGGAGGCTTGGGGAAGGACAAATGTTATCTGGCTTTTCAAATTACAAGCTAGAGTCCTTGCTTAAAATTCCTGGCAAGATTCAAGAACACATTCTTAAAGGGAACATCTGGAAATATCTGGGAAATATAGCTGCCATCAGAAGAAGTCATGCCAGACACAAAGTTTTTCAAGCTCTTTTTATGGAGAAGATGGGCAGATAGGAGCCCTATGATGTAATACAGTATGGTGGATTCAGGAGTAGCTGGACACAAAGAGTAGTCATTAATAACTCAATATCAACTTAGGCAGCCTCTAGTAGAGTACTTCCAGGATCTGTCCTTGGTCTGTGCTATTCAACTTATGTTTATCAGTGACTCGGATAAAAAAAAATATTAGGTGAGATGTTTATGAAATGTTGCAGATGTCACAAAGCTGGGATGCACAGTTAACAGAATGGATGGCAGAGTCAGAATCCAAAAAAGATCTTGGCAGGCTGGAACATTGGGCTAAATCTAATGAACTTAAAATTTAATATAGTAATAAATAGAAAGTCTTACATTTGGGTTCAAACAATCAACTTAATAAATAGGTTATGTCAGAGATTTAGCTAGATAGCAGTTTGTATAAAAAAGAATCTAGGAGTTTTAATAGACTGCAAGTTAAATCACAAAACAAAACAAAACAAAACAAAATACACATATAATGAGATCTTGGGCTGCATCGAGAGGAAAAGCCAGAGGGAACTTAGATCATCTGATGGCACAAAGGATAGGGAACTGGGCTTGGAGTCTGGCAGTTACCGGTTCAAATCCAGCCTCAGACACTTCCTAGTTGTATAAGCCTAAGCAAATCACCCTATTTACCTCAGTTACTTTATCAGGCGATAATAACGGCACCTACTTTACAAGATTGTTAAGAGGACAAAGTGAAATAGCATTTGTAAAAAGACTTTGCAAAATTTAGAGCACTATCAAAATGCTAGCTAGCTAGCTATTAGAAGGCAAGAGAGGGACAGCTAGGTGGTGCAGTAGATGGAACACCAGCCATGGAGTGAGGAGGGCCTGAGTTCAAATGGGACCTCAGACACTTAACATTTATAAGCTGTGTGACTCTGAGCAAGTCACTTAATCCTGACTGCCTAGCCAAAATAAAAGAAAAAAAGGTAAGGGAGTAAGCATTTACAGAGCACCTATTATGTTCTTGGCACTGCACAAAATGCTTTTTACAAATATTATCTCCTCTGATGAAGGACTTAAAATCATATTACATGTAGATTAGTTAAAGGAACCAGGCACATTTATCCTGGAGAAGAAGAGAAGACTTAGGAGGTTTGATATATATCCCCAAATATTCATTGGAGGAGGGATTATCTTGTGGAAGAAGGATCCAACTTATCATGCTTGGGCCCTGGATGGCAGAACCAAGGTCTGTCGATGGAAGCCACAGAGGCAAGTTTAAGTTTAATGTTGGGGATGAGGGGATGGAGGATAACTATCCAACAAAAAGGGAACCAAGAGCTTGGGAGAGAAAATGGTTTTCTCTTCACTGGACAGGGTTCTACCACTTGTTGGGTTACAGACTGGATTCTTGTTCAAGCTCTGTCTGGATTACACAGCCTCTGAGGTCCCTTCTAACCCAGACTCTGTGATTTTGTGACAGATTCTTAGATCTCAAAGCTGCTTCATTTAGATTTAGTCCCTAGAGCCTGGCTTGGAGCCATGATCCCCTGAGGCAAAAACCATAGCTTCCAGAGCCTCTCTCCCTCCCCATCCTTGGGGAAAAACATGTAAAAACAGGAGTAGCTTCTGCTCCAGAACATCTGTTCATTCATATGGACACGTAGACACATCTCCAAAAGGTAATGACTAAGAGGTGACATGGTTTCATTCACATGGATTCACTCACATGTAAGTGTTTAGCTAGATTAATCTAGTGATTGCTGATTTCAAGCCTATTCTCAGCCAATCAGGAAGCCTGCTGATTGCTGGAGATGTAGTGCCACCTACAACCCTACAAAATCACAGGTTCACTAGGAATCTCCTGTGTGACTTTGGATGAGTCTCCAGGTCTCAGTTTTCTCATCTGTAAAAAGGGGGAGTGAGGGAGGATGAATTTGAAGATCCACACCAGCTATAAAATCCTATCACCTGCTCCTCAGAGGAGGGATAGCAAGAACCACCATATACTCATCACCAAGACAGCAGAGCAGTGAAACCTGTCCTGGATGCAGGGTCACTCAAGCTAACTTGCTCATAGACAACGGTCTCTGGCTCACTTCCTTCCCACCTCAGTCCCTCATTTTCTTCTTTGTCAGCCCTCTCCCACATGTTCTTTGTACATATGATGATAATAGCTCCCATTTCTGTAGTGTTGTGACATGTATAAAGTCCTTTCCTTAAACAGACTCTGTGAGGTAGACAACATAAGTCTAGGATCAGAGAATCAGAGGCCATCTATCCAACCTGTACATGAGCAGGAATACCCTTTACCCACAACCAGCTGCTGCCTAAACACCTCCAGGGATGGGGAACTCATTACCTTTCAAGGTTGCCCAGGAATGTCCACTTCTCCTTTGAATAGTTTTAATTGTTAAGTCTTTCTTGACATCACATCTAAACATGTTTCTCTGCAATATGTGTAACTCTTAGATCTTCACCTGAGGACCAAAAACATCTATCCAAAAAAGACAGTCCTTCAAAAGTTTGAGTCATTCCACAAGCATTTATAAGCACCCTCTATGTGCCAAACACTGTGCTAAGCACCTGAGGACACAAAGAAAGGCAAAAGATAATCTACACTGTTAAGAAGTTCACAGACAATGGAGGAGACAAATAAGTGCAAACAACTATGTACAAACAAGATAAAGAGAAAGGATAAACTGGAGATAATCAACAGAAGAAAGACATTAGTAATTAAAGGGGATCTGAAAACCCTTCTAGTAGGAGAAAGAAAGGGTCCTTGATAATTTTTTTTTTAAGAATGTAAAGGAAACCAAAAAGTAGACAGTTCTCTTAATCATACATTGCAGAGACTTGCATGAGTAGAGGGAGTTTCCTTACACTAATAAAATTACAGGCTCCCTCCAGTCTCTATCCCTATGCTTAAGTACACTGCATTGATCACTATTAGATTTGGCCATGGTTCAAATCTATTGGAGATATTTCAGATGTAGATCCCGATTCTGTCATTTAGCACGTTAATCATCCTGGTTTCATATCATCCATAATTTTGATAAAAAGTCATCTACGGTTTTATTTTAGTCATTTATAAAAATTAGTGACCAGGTCAGGACCAAGGATAAAGTCCTATATCTACTCCTAGAGACTTCCATGAAAGAGGTCATCTAGTGACAATTATTCATAATAAGTAATAAATGACAGTTATCAACTCCTTTCCCAAGAGCAAGTTTAAAGCTAGAAAGGCAAAGACAGAACTAGGGGCAATGGGCACCTAAAGAGAAGGATAAATGAGCCTAGGATGGAGAAAAGGATGAAGCAAGGAGACTAAAGGCCAAGAAACAACCTTTATCAGTTTCAAAAGGCTGCAGAGGTCTTGCACTGATAAAAACAACATGAACCCTCCATATACATCCAAGCCACTGTACTTGACTTAGACTAAAAGAGTAATTCCCTCTCTCCATTCCAAAGGCAGGGAGTGTAAAGAGCTCCTGATACAGAATGGGAATCATTACAGATTTGGGGGTTATGGTAATAGTGATAATAATGATGATGGTAATGGCACTGATAATGTTGAGTTTGATAGTGATGACATGAAGGGTGATGACGGTGATTACAGCAGGAACACTGAAAGGGAATGGAGGACAGTAATGAAGGTGATTCATACAACCCTGAGGATGATGGTGAATGTAAAGACAAGGATAAGACTGAAGATGGCAATGAATAGTTGTTGCAGTGAAAATTATTATTTCGATGATAAATGTAGTAGTAACGATGATGATAAGGATGGCGATGATGACCACGGCATGAATGATAGTGATGGTGATGAGGAGGATTATAATGATGATGACAACACAATGATAATAGCAATGATATTTAAATGACAAAGATGGCTATGATGACGGTCATCCTGTCACTCAATTACCATTTATGAATCACCTACTATGTGTCAGGCACTGTGCTAAGCATTTAGGAAAGCAAAGAAAGGTAAAAAGACAGAGTCTGACCTCAAAGAGCTCACAGTTTAATGGGGGAGGGATTATGGAAACAAATATTTATGTATAAACAAGATGGTCAAAGTATTCAATGGAGATATATTGGGTAATTCTTCTGATGTTTTAAAACCCATAAATAAAAAATATTAATTAGGAAAAGGAATATAATGAAAGAAATGATCATAGGATTGCAGATTTAGTATTGTAAGGGACCTTTTTCAGGCAAAAAAAATTGAAGGGGTTGCATGATCTGACATGCATAACACAGCTAGTAAGAAAGTGAAGCAGAATTAAAACCCAGGTCTTCCTGACCCCAAGCTTAGGACTCAATCACTGTACCATGATGCCTCTTGATGATAACTTCACAAAGAGCTTACATCTATAAAGGTTTGCAGTGCTCTGGGTCTCATAATAACCCTAGGAGGTAGGCACTATTATCTTGATTTTAAAATCAGGAGCTCAGAGAGGATAAGCAAATTGCTTAGGATCACACAGTTGTTAAGTATATAAGGTGGGATTTGACCTGAAGTCTTCCTGAGACCAAGTGAATTGTTATATCAACTGGGCCAGGGCCAATTTAAGGATATGAGACAGAAGTCTTTTCCTCAACCCTCACTTATGCTGCTTACACAAATATTCAAAATATTTTAATACAATTCTACAAGCATTTATTAAGCACTTCTTGCCTGCAAAGTCATCAAGTGCTAATCTGTTGGGTATCATCCAATTCATAAACCAATGATACCATGGCATAATGGGACATGGTCTTTCACCTTTCCTAGAAAGACAGTCACCATCAAACCTGTGTATACTCTTCCATTCAAATTTGTCTCCCAATGGTATCAATGGCAGCTACTGAATTCCAAATGATCACTGGTCCACTCAACTTCTGCTCTAGAAGACCCATTTTGAGGTCATCTACTCCATCCTCCTGGTGCATCTAAGCCATCCAAGACAGTTAAGAATTACAGGAGTCTGGAAATCCTAGAATCTTCCAGTCAGAAATGCCTCCTATCCCAACTCCCTCTTGCTACACAACAAGCTCCTGCTTTTTTTTTTTCCATCATCAGGTAATATTCAAGTTCAAATTCAAAAAATAATTCTTAAGTGCCTACTATATGTAGAGCTCTGTTAGGCAGTGGAAGAGTTATACAATTTAGATAAGATGTAGTCCTCATTATTAAGGATTATATCATCTAATATGAGGGAAAAATCATTATATCATCTAATATAAGGGTAAAATCACAATAATCATAGCTAATATTTATAAAATGATTTAAGGTTGGCAAAGCAATTTACTAATGTTATCTCATTTTATCCTCACAACCCTGGGAGTTAGGTGCTATTATGATCCCTATGTTATAAATGAGAAAACTGAGGCAGATTTGGGTTAAACTGATTTGCCCAGGGTCATGCAGTTAGTAAGTGTCTGAAGTAGCTCAAGCATGACTCTCTACCCACTATGCCATCTAACTGGTGATGATGTGAACATATATAAATAAAACAAAGTGACAGATACATCAGAGAAGTTAAGTGCTATGGAAAACTTAAGAGAACTGACTGACCATGGAGGGAATCAAGGAAGGCTTCCTGGAGGAATAGAGAGTGACTTGGGCTCTGAAGAAAGGGTAGGAATTCAACAAGTGAAAAGATAGAGAGAGGGGCATCCCTGGTCTGAGTGAAAAAAAAAAAAGGTACAGGGCTTGTTCTACAGACAAAGAGGTCTTCGGTTTGGCTGGAGGGAAGAATATGTAGGAGGAAGTTAGTAATTAGAAATGTAAAAGTATGGTGGAAATAGACTGTGGAAGGTCTTAAATACCAGGGAAAGAATTTCCCCTTTCTTGCTGGGAAATAAGAAGTTACTAAGGTTCTCTGAATGGAGGTATGATTTGTGTAGCAGAAAGACAACCAGCTGACAGTGACCTTCCAAATAGTCCATACCTCTTCAGGAAGCTCTCCCAAGTCTGGGAAATGTTCCCTTTTGATTCAGACAGCCTGAGGGTGCCCATCCACCTCCAATGTTGACTTGCCTTTCAAGGGCAGGGCCATCTTGGGGTTTTGTTCCCCAGTCGGACTTACTGTTATGTGGATCCTCCCCACATTTGCTCATCTCTCCAAAAAGAAAAGGGCAGTGACATGGGCTGCTGCCTGTCCAGCAAACTGTTCTGATGGGTGCTTAAGGGGGTCACTAATGCAGGCTGTAATTGATTGCCTGATGGATGGCCCAGTGGCCTCAGCAGCGGCCATGCTGACATGGTGGTCACTGACATTTTCAGTCACTGGTTGACCCCAGAGTTGAATGTACACATGAATTATCACCTTTCCTGTCAGCAGATATCATTCTTCTAATAAGCATGCCATTAAGGAGCAGCCAGGAAGGCAGGGGGAGGGGCTGCTTCTTTTGCTGCTGGAATCAAAAGAGAGAATCACATATAGTCAACAACTTCTGGTGGAGCTGGTATCTAAGCTTGGACATGGCCTCTTGGACAGTCTGGAGGCCTGGCAAGCTGCTACATTTGCTGCAGAGCTGTTTTTTGTCCTTGGGTAAGAGCATAATCCCACCCAGGAGAAAAAGGCACTAATTCTCTTAGGCAGACCCTAAATCAGCCTCAGCTGGGGTTTCTTACAAGCTGCAGTGGAAATGTAACTTGACTTGGAAGCCAGAAAACCTGGGTAAGAAGGGATTCTGAAACTCACTTATTATGTGTCCTTAGAAGACAGAGAATCACTTAGCTACTCTGAGCCCCAATTTTTTTCATAACTGCAAATGGGGTATTACTATGGGTCTCAAATGGGATATTGTGTGAAGAGCATTCTGTTAACTTTCAGTTCTTATATAAACATCACCTAGCATGAGCACAGTTGTTTATTTCAACACATGCTAAGAAACGTGTATTAAGTTCCTACTATGTGCTGAAGATAGAAAGATGAAAAATAACACAGACCCTGCTCTCATAAAGTTCAAAAATCTAACGAAAATGGGAAGAAGGATTTGTACCTTTGTACAAATAAGTAGGATTCAAGGTAGGACATGACGGGAATAAAGGAAAAAGACAGACACCTTGACCCATAAAACTCCTCATTGTTGTTGAGTTGTTTCAGTTGTGTCTGACTTTTAATGACCCTATTTGGGGTTTTCATGGCCAAGACACTGGAGTGGTTTGCCATTTTTTTACTGCAGCTCATCTTATAGATGAAGAAACTGAGGCAAACAGGATTAAGTGACATGCCCAGATCACACAGCTAGAAAGTGTTTGAAACTAGTTTTGAACTCAGCTTTTCCTGACTCAACTCCAGGTCTGGTGCTCTTACCCCTGTGCCACCCAGCTGCTCCTTGCAAAACTCCCTTGTGCTGTCCAAGCCAGATTACAAACTGTAATTGGGAAATGTTTAACAAAAGAAATAAAAAATACAACACAACAGAGATAATGTTAGCTTGTGGTTTTCTAAGTCAATGTGCAGTCACCAGGGATTCCTTTCCTCTTGAGTTTGACACCCTTACTCTAGGGCAGAAGTCTCTAACACACTGTCTGCCCTCAATACTCCCAAGTACAGCCAGAACCAAATTAAAATGTAATTGGGCATAATTTAACAAAATAAATAGAAATACAATAAAGCACAATGTTAATGTGTGGCTTTCTAAGTAAATATGCAGCTGGCAGGGAACCTTATGTACAGTTTGGTGGCCTCATTTCTGGTTGAGCTTGACACTTGGAGACATTTGACCTAGAGACATTTGCAGACAGGGAGAGAATACTTTCATCTGGGAGGATTTAGGGAGGAGGAGGGACCTGACTGTCCCTAGAAAGAAAAAAAAAAGGATCGGAGAGGAGAGTATGTCCCAGGCACATTGGACCCCTTGTGTTGATGAGCAGAGGTGGGAAAGGGAAAGATGAAACCAGGGAGGAGCAAATAGTCCCGGATAAAGGGAGTGCAGAACATGTGAAGAGTATCAGTGGGACGGAAGGCGGGGGCCAGGTTTCAGAAGGGCATTCTTTTGACCTCTAACAGTCCCCTGTTTTTATCCAGTCTTGATAGTTTAAGTTCTAAGGTCCCTTCCAGCTCTGACATTCTAGATCCCATGTTCCAAGGTCCCTTTTGGCACTCATAAACTGACTCTCTGAGGCTGCATCAGCTGGCCTCCCCTCTCCGATGGCAGCTTTACTGGCCCAGGCTCAGCTCTGTGCCACTCCATAATCCACAGAGTATGGAGAGGGTCCAGGAGAGGAAGCAAGCAGGCCTGCTGTCCTAGGAAAGTTCATCTGAGTATGAGGGGCACAGTTACTGAAAACATTTAATGGGCAGGAGAATAAAAATTCACCAGCACTGCAGGGCAGAGCTAAAACCAATGGAAAGGTTATGAGGAGGCAGATTTCTGAGTAATCAGAGTCATTCCCAAATGTAACGGAAGGCTTTGAAAAATAGTAAGGTCCCCATATTGGAGATGCTTAGTAGAGGTATGATGGCCATTTGTAAGGGATGCTGCACGGGGCTGATCCCTGTTCAGGGAGGGCTTAGATGAGATGGCACTGACATTCTGTGACTCAAAGACTACCAGTGTTTGAAGTCTTCCCAGAATACAGAGGACATCAGTCTGAAAAAGGTTTGCATCCAATGAAAGAAAACAATATACTGATATTCACCTACTTCATACACACATACATATGCCATACATGCAAACACAGATCCGTGCATGTGCAGTAATAAATCCTATCATTTTTGACCAAGGAGAAGCACCCTGAGTGTCAGAAATCCAGAAAAGTAGCTGTCCCAAATTAGTCCAGTGTTACAATGGACAGAGCACTAGGTCTGAAGTCAGGAAGATTCATATTCCTGAGTTCAAATCTGGTCCTAGACTTTTAATATTTGTGTGACCCTTGGCAAGTCACTTAACCCTGTTTATCAGTTTCCTCATCTGTAAAACAAGGTAAAGAAGGAAATGGCAACCCACTCCAATATCCCTGCCAAGAAAATCCCAAAAGGGATCACAGAAAGTCAGACATGACTGAACAACTGAAAGTCAAGCTCACTGGCCTATATAGTTCAAAGAAATTCCCTTTTTTGGGAAAATTGAGATATTTTCCCTTCTCCATTCCTGAGTTTGCTCCTCTGTTCTCTGAAAATTTTCAGTGATCCCTGGCAGGAGCTTGGAAATCACATCTTTCACTCTTTGAGGAGTAGTTCATCTGAGCCAGCTGATTTGAATTCATCAGTTCACATCAGCAGTCAAGTTCAAGTCTTGCCTCCCCTTCCTCACTCTTTCTTCTCTTCCATCAATGCTCTGTGAAGCATTTTGACCATGTTACTCCCCTGTGCAAGAAGCTTCCGCGGCTCCTTATTACTTCTTAAGATAAATTAGAAACCCCCAGTTTCCTTCAAGTCTCAGCTAAAGTCTCACCCAGTTCTCCTTGATTGTCGCTCCCTCTGAGATTATCTCCAATTTACAGCTTGTTTGTACACAGGGGTCTACATGCTGTTTCCTCTGTTAGACTGTGGGCTCCTTGAGATCAGGGACTATCTCTTGCCTTTCATTCTCTTCTCAGCACTCAGTACAGTACAGTGTAAGTACAGCATCAGTACAGTGTCTGACCTACTGTTGCTACTCGATCATGTCTGACTCTGTGACCCCATGGACAACTGCACTCTAATACTATCCATAGAGTTTTCTTGGGAAGGATGCTGGAGCAGTTTGCCATTTCCTTCTCCAGTGGATTGAGGCAAACACAGATTAAGTGACTTACCCAGGGTCACACAGATAGTAAAGTGTCTGAGCCTAATTTGAACTCAGGTCTTCTTGCCTCCAAGCCCAGCACTCTGGTGGTACCTGGGTCACCTGGCTGCCTTGTTCTCCCCAGAGAAGGCCTTTAATAAAGACTAGCTGGAAGGCTGAGTGGGGTCTGGCATGTAAGGCTCTTCACAATCTGCCTCCAGCCTAAGTTTCAGACTCATGAGTCTGTCAACCTACAGGCACAGACATGACATTGCATTCCTGGAGTACATGCTGACTCCCTTTCCCATCTCCCCTGGCATCTCCCACCACGAATACTCTCCTCCTTGTCCCCAGCTCTTGGAGGCTCAGTACAAACACTACTTCCTAGAAGAGGCTAATCCTGATCTCCACAAGTATTAGTGCTTCTTCCAACCTCCACTGAAACCACTGTGTATATATTTCCTATCTACTTATCCAAATATGCATTGCTTCCTGCCAGGAAAATGGAAGTTCCTTCAGGGAAGGGAGGACTGTTTCATTTCTGTCTTTTTATTCCCTGAACTTAGAAACAACATCTAACTCTTAAGAGTTGCTTAATAAATAAATGAATCAAGAAAAAAAATATTAAGTATTTACTAAGTGCCAAGCACAAGGCTAAGAGTTAAAAATACCAACAGAAAAGCAAGACAAGCTCTGCTCTCAAGGAGTGCTCTTTCTAATGGAGGGAGAAAACACACGCTACTGTAGGGTGGATGACAAGTTCCAGGGGCCATGACTCTTGAACTGCAGTGAAATGAATTTCAGAGTTTATAATCCTTGCCTGCACATATACATGCCCATGAATACACCAAAAACACAGCACCTCATACATTTATAACAGGCATATACCCACTCATATGGATAAATAGTACCTGATAAATGCCCATAAACCCACAAAGAAGTCATAAACACATCTCCCATACATACAGCCCTATGATACACACAATATGCAGACATATACTCATAAACACAAATATAAACATATAAAATATACTCATAAAAGATCTCAGACACATTGTCCTATGCATCCATCACACATACACCACCCATCCATGTGCACCCAGCCTCATTCTTCCTCCCTCTTTTCTCTTGAAGAAAACGAAGTGGAGAACCAACGTTGCTCTGATCACCTGAAGATGTGCAGGCAAGCTCCCATCTTTTTATGAGGTCCTAGCAGGTAAGCATCCCACAAGGAATAAGTCTGAAAGCTACAATCTAAATACTTGGACTCCCCATGAACAACTGCCTCACTTTGCCAAGTGAGGGCTGCAGAAGACAGGGGGCAATGAGAACAACCCCCTTTGAGATGGGATGAAGAGTGACTCACACTGCCCACACCTGCACCACTGCAGGCCCCTTGGCAAAGGCAGCCAGCCCCATTTAGGAGCTGGCAATGGGACAAATGAATCAGTGGCAGGGCCAAGATTGCAAAGTTCCCTGATTTGCCCTGGGAGATGAGTCACACCTGGCATATCGGACAAAGGCTCTGTAGAGGCCTGTCACTCATGAAGGGACTCAGAGAGGGCTGGGAGAGGCTGAATCCCACAGACACTTCCAGCCCAAATATTCCCATTCTTCTACTTTCTTTGGACGCTCAAGTTTAAAGCAGGTAAACAGTTATAATTGACCCACAGAATGTTAGGGGCAGAAGGGATGTTGGAAGATAGAACACTGGAATTAAAAGTCAGAGCTGGAAGGAACCTTAGAACACAGAGTGCTTAAACTCTGCATCGTGGAGCTGGAAGCTTCCTTAGAACACAGAATGTTCATAGGAGCATTGATTGACAGTTGGAAAAGTCCTTAGGGAAGGTATCTTTCTTGGGCATCCATGAATTTGGTTTAAAAAATCTTGTGTTTCAATATAACTGCTTTTCTTTATAACCCTGTGTATTTCATTTTAGGTATTTAGAAACCATATTCTGAGAAGGATGGCATAGGTTTCACTAATTTGCCAAAGGGGTCTATGGCACAAAAAAGGGTTAAAAACCCTGCCTAAGAGGATATCCAGTTCAACTCCCTCTTTTGCAGATGAGAAAATTAAGCCTTGCCCAAGCCTTCCTACCAATCAGGTATGAAGTAATGGAGGCAGGTTCTGAATCCAGGCCACCTAACTCCACAGTTGGTGGTCTGTTTATTGGTGTCCTCCCTTGTACCAAGCTTCTTCTTTCTGAACAAAGAACGTCAAGGGCTGGGAAAGAGGTTTGAAATCAATTGATCCAAGCCTCTGTTAGAGCCAGAAAGGAACTCATTTCCTATCACAAGGCTATTTTCAGTTAGAGTTGACAAGGAACCAGGCCTTCTGACTCCCAGTTGTCCCTGCTAAAGCCCTCCACATCTAGTTGCAGATAGCCTTTCCAGGATGAGCTTCCAACACCCTTCCATGCTGCGGCCAGATGGGAATATTCCCATTTCTCCCTGGTGGAACCATGATCAGGGTTCGATCACTACCAGGCCATCTTCAAAGGCATTGTCTATCTGTCTGTCAGTCTGTCTCTCTCTCTTCCACTGCTAGGGAAAGGTAACTATCAGACATGGTGGAGAGAGTACTCTCCTTGGAGTCAGGAAGATTCAAGTCTAGTTCCTGGTCCTGATACCTGCAAGATATGTGGCCTTTTGTAAGTCAATAAACCTTCTTCAGCAGCACCTAGTTCATAGGACTGTTGTGAGGATCAAATGGAATAATAAACGTAAAGTGCTTTGTAAATCTTTAAATATTTCAAATACACACATGTATACATATGCATACACATATGTGCATACCCACATGCATATGTATAGAATTTTGTGCAGATCTATGCACATATATATGTATACACACGCATATATATACTAGCTGTGGCCCTATATTAACCCTCTCTGCCTCAGTTTCCTCATCCGTAAAATGAGCTGGAGAGGAAATGGCAAATCACTGCATTATGGGGTCATGAAGAACTGAATATGACTGAAAATGACTAAACAATAACACATGCACACATATGTATATATACATATATGTACGTATGCAAATATCTACATACATACATATAGGTGCATGTGTGTGGATATATAGATATATGAAATTAAGGAGGAATCTGTGATATTGTCAGAACAGTGCTGGAGACTTGGGTGTCAGTCTAGAGAATTCCTTACAGTGTGGATATCACAGTCAATGCCGATGCCTGTCTGACATGCACTGACTATGTAAGCAGAGATCACTTAGCCTCAGCGGGTTAAGGCGCTGTCCCCGCTGCCCTCATCGGTAGAGCAGATGTGACACTTGCATCACCTGCTCATAGTTTCATGAGAAGTGCTCAGTCAAACCTTAAAGCACTATATGAATGTGGATTGTTATTACACTCTGTACTCTGGTGCCCAGCTCAGGTCTAGCCTTCTCCTTCATCTCTCTTCTCATCAATCCCCACTGCACTTTTTGTCCATAATTCTTGACACGGTAGCCTGCATGGTCATGTGGATCATCTTACCATGTGCAAACAGAACCAGGCTGTTCCAGGGAGAGTATAGTGACTTAGAGTGAGAGGGTCTGGGTTCAAGTCCTGCCTCTGAATCTGTGTTATACTGGGTCACAACTTCCTTGGCTTTGGTTTCCTGTTTTATAAACTGAAAGGGCTGGGTTAGATGGTCTCCCAGGTCTCTTCCTGCTCTAAATCTATGATCCTATGAATCCATCTTTATATCTCCACTACCACTGAGCACAGAAAGTCGGGTAGAGTGCAAAGGCCAGGATGCTGAGTACGAGTCATACACAAGAGATGCTGTGGAGACAGAAACAAGGTTTGAAAATTGATTAGATGGATGAGATGAGTGGGAATGAGGAGGACCAATGATACCACAGGGTGATACCTTGCCTTGCTTGTGAATTGTATTTAAGTGAGGCGGAGCTGCACAGAATTGTCAGCCTCACTCACTCTCTCTTTCAGATTCACAAAAGTCCAGTGGCAGGACAAAAGTCCTGGAGATGACCCAGGATGCAGTGGTGACACTGCTGTTTTTGATGTCTGACCAAGTTCTAAGTCCTCTACAGTGTCTGCTTCAGCCTCCTTCATGGCCACTGGAACAAATCATTCTCATCTGCTCCATTCCACTTGAGGAAGTCTTCACATGTGTGGAGTAGACATCTCCCTAACTCCTGGAAGGGTGTGAGGTTTGTCAGTTATCCTTAACTTTGGTGTGGCCACCGTACACAATAGCTTCCTGGAGCCACAGGTAACAGCTGAGAGCCAAATAAATACCAAAAGTAAATGAAATGCCCTGAAAAGCACTGGGCAAGCCTCTCTGAACATGTCATACTTCTGGTCCTATCAACACTTAGGTTGACATCAAGGTTACCAAGTTGGTGACTGGAAGAATGATGGTGCCTATCTATAAAAATGGGGAAGTTTGAGAAAGAGGTGAATTTGGGGAGAAAGCTAACAGGCTGTTTGGATCAGTCGAGTTTGAGGTGCCTATAAGACATCTAATTTGAATATCCAGCAGATAGCTGGTGATACAAGATAAGAGAACTCAAAAGAAAGACTAGGGCTGGAAATATAGAAATGGGGAATGCCCGTAGGGACCTGATAATGAAACACATGAGATTAGACCCCTGATGAGGTCACCATGTGATATGAAAGTATGGAAGGCCTAGGATGGATCCTTGGGAGACAACCACAATTGCATGATATGAATGATGGATGATCTAGCAAAGGAGATAGAAAAAGAGAAGTCAGACAAAGAGAAGGAGAACCAAAAGAAAACAGTGTCATGAAAACCTAGAGAGGAGAGAGTCATTCATGACTCTCACTCATGACTTGTCCATCAAGGAGGGTATTCAATAGCTCAAAATGCTATAGAGAAGTTGAGAAGTGTGAGGATTGAGAGAAAGTCATCAGACCATTAGTAATTTTGAGAAAAATCATTACAGTTGAGTGAGAAAGTCAGAAGCCAGGTAGCAAAAGGTTTGGAAGAGAGGGATAGGAGAGGAAATCGAGGAAACAAGTCCAAAGGGGTTTTTTAAGACATTTAGCTGAAAAGAGGAAAAGAGAGACATGATGATAGCTAGAGGGGATGGTGGGATCTAGTGAACAATTTTTAAGGATGGGGGGACTTGGAAGAGTTTGTAGGCAGACTAGAAGAAGCTGGGAGATAGGGAGATATTGAAGATTAGAAAGAGGGAGGGGATAATAGTGGAAGCAAACTTCAGGAAAAGATGGAAAGGAATGGGATTAAGAGGAAATGTAGAGGGTGTAGCCTTAGTAATTAGAAGGACCAGTACTTTAATGGATGCTGGTATAAAGGAGGAGCTAGGGGAGGGTAGCATCAAGGGACTGTGAATTGTGGAGAAAAGGTAGAAGAGCAACTCATGCCAAAGAATCTTGAGGCAGAGGTGAGGAGGGAGCATTTTCTATGCATGAGAAATAGTCTGTGCAAAGACACAAGTTTGGGAGATAGAAGGACATATGTGAGGAAAACCAAAAATGTCCATGTGGACTCAGGAGCCAGGATGCTTTCCATGGTACTGCTTCTCTCACAATCTTGGGTCCTGAAGAGGGCTGGTGAGGATTCTATTTCCACAACAAGATGAAGAATCAAAAGATTCTAATTTTTTTTGGAAGGATAATAATAGCTGACATTTATGCAGAGCTTTAAGTTTACAAAGTACTTTACATATATTATCAACTCTCATGAGTTCAATTATCATATTTCTCTGCAGATCATTCCTAAATCTATACATCTAGTCTTGATCTTTCCTCCGTACTCCAGAACAGTACTAGGAATTGCCTCCTGCTGGACAGCTTTCCTGGGGTGTCCTATGAGTATCCTGAATTCAACATGTCCAAAATGGAGCTCACTATCTTTCTCTCTAAACTGACCCCCTCCTCCAAACTTCCTCGTTTTCACTGATGTCACTATTGCCCTTCAAGTCACTCACATTTGCAACCTCACACTCATCTATGACTCTTCACTCTCATTCATCCTCCCAAATCAGTCCTTGTATCTTGTCCACTCCAAAACCATAATATCCCTCGCACCCATACCCATCTCACTACTCACACAAAGTCCCAGCTCAGACCCCCATCACCTGTCACCTGGACAACACGTAACTAACCTCTCTTTCTCTAGTCTCTCCCCTCTCCAATGCATTCATTGCACAGCTGAAAGATGTATGTTACTTAAACACTGACCCTACCATAGATGAAATGAAATATAAGAAAAGTGCTCTAACATTAGAAACAAAAGACCTGGGTTCAAATCCTTCTTTGAAGCAGTACTTGACTTTCCTGGGCTCCTCATCTATAAAATATGGGTTGGACTAGGTGGCCACCACCGAGGTCCCTTTCATCTCCAGATTTTTGGCACTATAATTCTATATCAGCGCCCTACTCAAAAATCTTTAATCATTCCCTACTGTCTCAGGGATAAAATGGAAGATCCTAAGCCTGGCATTTAAAACTCTCCAATGTGGCTCTTATTGAACTTTCCAGTAATTTCTATTACTCCACTTCATGTATTCTCCTTTCTAGGCACATTGGCCTATACTCTGTACATGACATTCCATCTCTTGGATCCATGTCTTGGTACACACAGCCCCCCCCCCCCAACCCCAGGAATGCCTGGAATGTTCTCCCTCCTTATCACTGTCTCAAAGACTCTTTGTTGTGGTTTGTAGCTGTTCAGTCATTTCAGACTCTTTGTGACTCTATTTTTTGTGAGGGTTTTTTGGGGAGATTACTTTGCAATGATACTGGAGTGATTTGTCATTTCCTCCTCCACCTCATTTTACAGAAGAGAAAGTAAGGCAAACAGGGTTACGTGACTTGCCCAGGGTCACACAATTAATAAATGTCTGAAGGAGGATTTGAACTCAATAAAATGAGTCTTCCTGAGAGAGCCCAGTGCTCTCTCCACTAGGCCACCTAGCAGCTCCTTAGTACCTCTTAAAGCAGAGCTCAAACAACACCTCCTACATGAAGTCCTTCATGATCCATCTCCTTTATCTCTCACTCTTAAAATTACCTGTAATTATCTAACTCTTGTATAAGACACAAACCATCAATAGAAGTTAACTCCTCCAGGGTAAGGATTGTTTAGTTTGAGCCTTTGTATTCAAGGGGCATAGCACATAGTATCAACAGTTTAATAAATGTTTGTTGAATTAAATAGAATTATCTCATTTGATCCTTAAAACAGGAAGAATAAAAGTCATGGGGTAGGCATTTCAGGCTGGCTCACTCTACTACTGCTGCAAAACTGTTTCTCTGGGAAGGAAAGAGAGGGTAAGTGAGCCAAGTGAGACCTCCTCATGGCACAGCCATGCAGGCGGTGGGGTGCCAGTATTTCTGATTCTGTTCCTGCATATCTGTATTTCCCTTTGTTGGGTGGGAGCCTGAGAAACTCTACAGTGGTGGACTCTGCTATGAGCTAACTATGGCACAGGGTACAAAGGACACTGCACTATTTGGTGGATAATGAATCAGCATCACAAGATCAGCAACCGATGCATCTTTGAAGATATGTTTGGTGCTATTTCCTCTTCTCTTGACCAAGTTTGTGTTAGACCACACCCACCTCTTGCAAGAAGACTTCTGGATCTATCATAGTACACCTTGACTTTACTTATACTCTTATACTGGGACATATGCCCTTATATCCCCTCAACTGTTTCTGCTTCTGACTTCATGATATCTGAAGGTGTCATTACCATTCACACAGCAACCTATGGCTGAATTCTTAGTCACTGGGGACTGTTCAATTCAATTCAATTATCATTAAGTGCCTACTATGTGTCAGGATTGGTACCATGCACTGGTAAAGAAGAGGTATTAGACTGCCTACCAAACTGAAGGTGTACAGAGCTGTTGTGCTGACTTCATTGTTATATGCTTGTGAAACATGGACAGTCTACCAGCGCCATGCCAGGAAACTAAATCACTTCCATTTGAACACTCTTAGGAAGATTCTGATCACCTGGCAGGATAAGGTACCAGACACTGAAGTCTTTGCTTGAGCTGAACTGCCAAGCATTCAAACTGTGCTTCAGAGAGTACAACTCTGATGGGCTGGCCACATTGTTCAAATGCATAATGTACACTTGCCAAAAAGACTATTTTATGGAAAACTTACATGGGGCAGGTAATCACATGGTGGTCAGAAGAAGTGATACAATGCCACTCTCAAGCTCACTCTCAAGAACTTTGAATTTGACTGTGCAACATGGGAAACACTGGCACAGGACCACTCAGCATGGTGAGCCCACATCAGAAGGGGTGCTGTGCTCTATGAGCAAAGCAGAATTGAGATGGCACAAAGTAAACATAGGATATGCACATTTGGAGTATCCACCCCAAAAAGTCATATGGACTATCTGTGCCCAACCCGTGGAACAGCATTTCAAGCTCATATTGGTCTGATCAGCCACAGTTGGACACACTGAAACTTCATTTTATCATGGTGATGTCATTTTGGTTCTCTTCAAAAATGAAGGACAACAACCACCATGCACTGGGCACGCAAAGACAAGAATAACAACATCCTTTGATGTCAAAGATCTTACACACAGAGAGAAAACAACATTATACAGAGGAGTGCATACAAAAATAGAGAGAGAACAAACAGAAAGATATTGAAGGGAGGGAACTAGCAAGGAAAGCTTAATTAATGTAGATGATGATACTTGAGCTAACCCTTGAATGGAACTAGGGATTCTAAGAGTAAAAGGTGAGGAAGGAGAACATTCCAGGTATGGGGAATAGCCTATGCAAAGTTAAGGAAGTAGGACAAACATATGGCTATAATATACAGCATTACATGTGTAACTCATGACCCAGACACAGCCTCTCAAAGAATTCAGGTTTACACAGAATACGTCTGATCCTGGAAGCCAAGCCCAAGAAGACTGATAGCTCTCTTTAACATACTGCCCTCAAACGGAATTGCTCGAGGAAAATCTCCTGATGTTATTCATGATATAGAATTCCTCAAAATTTTGAATTCCTCAAAAATGCATAAGGGGGACTTTAGCTCCTACACAAGCATTTAAAGCATTAAATACACACACACACACACACACACAATGCAAAATATGGAAAGGACTCACAAGAGCCCACAAACAGAGATTAACACATAAGTCACTCAAATGGCTTATCAGTTGCTGGGGATGGAAGCTCAATTCCATGTGGACAGTCTCGGGCAGGTAAAGGTGGGAACTTCTAAATCTTAGAGTTCTCACGAGGCCCCCCATAAACACCAGGGAATCGAGGAGTGAGACCGAGCAATCTCGTGTATTTCTGCCTCTTCCCGTGAGAAACGTGATGGGAGAGAGCTCTCCCCGCCCTCGAGATTGTCCCGGATCTGGGCACACCTATTGTTATCTAACAGGCACGGTATTCAGGTGCAAACTATGTGGCTGGAGAGCTTAATTAGGATCAGGAAAGCCTGAAAGCACTCTTAGCTTGGGAGGGGCCCTGACCAACAGAAGGCCTCTCCTCCCTTTCCCTCTCTTCGCTCTTCCCTCCCCCTCTCTCCCCACTTACACTTCTACTTCCAATCTCTTATTGTAAGATATTTGCCTCCTTGGGAGATTCCTCGCTCCCTCCTAAGGAAGAATTCCCCCTGCACTTGTAACCAGGACCCTGAATAAAAGCTTAACCCTTGTTCGACTCTGGGAGGTCTCTTCTCTCATATGACTATCTGGTTTGGCCAGCCGAAGACCTGCGAGAGGTAAGGTAAGAAGACTCGGGTAGCCCTCAGGCCTCTAGGCCTGGCAATCAGTTATCCCTTAAAAGGGAACTAATTTGGAATTGCTGTCAGGGCATTCTTTGACAATCTGGTGACAACCTCTTTCCTACACCATTTCTCTAAGAGTCAGAATAACTCCTGAGGATAAGCATAGTTTGAGGACCGCCAAACTAGCCATCCTCATCCCATCAGACCTCTTCTGGGGCCAACTCTTCTTCCTCCTTCACCTCTAACTAAATCCTTCCTAAGGTTCCACCTCTATACGATCTCATAACCATACCCTCCACAATCTAGTGCCATCCTCCCTTTTCAGTCTTATCTCAGCTTGCTCCTCTCCCCTCATTCCATGCTCTAGGCAAATCAAACTATTGATTCTCTGTGCCCCTGACCATCCCTTGAACTTGATTAAATCCATATTTTTGGTCATATTGCTGCTTATGCTTAAAATGTTTCTCTTTTCTACTTTCACCCTGAATTCCTTTCCGTCCTGTAGTAAAAGCCCAATTCAAATACTACTTGCTTCAAGATACCAGAGGAGAGGAAACACAGCTTAGTGTAAAGAGCAAGGGTTCTGACCAAGGGACAACTTGGGTTCTGGTTCTGACTCCCTTACTTACTACCTATATTGAGAAAGTAGCTTAAGCCTTGACAGTTCTAAATCTGGATTCTTTCTCTAATTCCTCCTATTCCTAATGACTTACCCCAATTAGCATATAGCATTTTGTTGGCACTCTTCTAATCCACTTGTAAAGTAATATCACATGTCTTATTTCCATATATATGTATGTGTGTGTTGTTCCCTTACTAAATTATATACTCTATGAGATAAGGGCCCTATCTTTTCTAAGATTTTATTTGCGCCCCCCCCCCCATTCCTAACCCAAGATTCTGGGCACACATTTATCTGTAATTGATAATCTGATATAACTGATGAATTGAACTATCTTCTTCCTTCCCGCACAAACCTGAAGCTTCCTCAAACATTAGCCTGCAAGAAGTCTTTCCCAGTCTCTCTGAATTCCAGTGCCTTGTCTCTATTAATTACTTCCTATTTCTCCTGCATGTAATTTGATTGTATTTAATTGTTTACATTTGTCACCTTCATTAGATTGTTCACTCCTTGAGGCCATGGACCATCTTTTGCCTTTCTTTGCATCCCAAATAGCTTAGCATAGTGCCTAGCACCGACAGAGTGCTTACTGACTCACTTTTACCAGCTCCATGCCTAATCATAGACAAATCAGCAACATTTAGACAAAGGCACAACTCAGCATCAGCCGTTCAGAACTATACACCTGAATTCTTAAAAGCATGTTAGAGCTCCTGAGTTCCAGGACCTCAGCCAGAAGGAGGAAATCTAGGGAGGCTTTCTGGAAGAGATCATCTTATTATGTGTTGATATGATTTGTTCAGTCAGTTCCTCCTCTGACTTAGAAGCAGTGATAGAGAAAAGCATCTGGACCCTTTTGTCTATCTTGCATTGGTCCTAACATAAACTGTGCCTAGTTATGGTCCACATATAAAGTTAGAACTGTGGCAGGAAAAGATAAGTAGGTAAGTAGGGAGAGATAATAGACAGATACACATATAAAAAAACACACACCAACTAAACACAGAACTTGGCATTTGTGAATAGCAATATAGTTTCACCTATATAGTATGCATAAATCCTTTGTGAGAAAGCAAAGGGTGCAGGAGCCCCTGTTAAGCAGGAAGTAGAGGGGCAGACCTTAATAGTTCTTTCTAACATCTACTCTGATTCTATGAATTTCCAAGATTCTAAAATTCATCAACTCTAAGATTCTGAAATCCTAACATCCTATGACTATGATTCTAAGATTTTAGGACTGCAACACTTATTCCAAGATTCTAAAATTTTGTGATTATGGTCTGAAGAGTCAATGACTGTACGAAGCTGATTCTAACATTTTGCTACATAGTTTGAAAGTACATAAGATTGATTTGAAGGTTCTGAGGCTTTTTAAACATTCTGTGGTTGGGTTTCTAAGATTCTATGACTCTGACACTGACATAAAGATTCTGAGTCTAACATTCTAGGATTTGATGATTTTGAGAATCTATAAATACATGCTGCTTTTGCCTGCTTACCCAGCTTCCCTGGTTTTATTTCAAGGATATAACCTAGGGGAAATTTCAAAATCATAAGTCAAGGACTGTCCCTTGCCTAGGATTATCCCCCACTTCCAATTGTACCTGACCATCCCTGCTGCCCGTTAATCTCTATTTGCTTTTGACCTGGGAAATGCTGCATGTTGGAGATGATAATTGTTTTCCATAAAGATGTTTCAAGGAGGAAAAAAAGATGTTGATGAGCCTCATGCATAATGTTAACCGTCATTCTGCATCTCCTGCACCTCCCCTGGGCATAGAAAGGCCCTTATCTGCGCTCTGAAGCTGGATTTCTCACATATTTACCATGTTGCTCTCCCAGTGGATATCATTATTTCAGACCAGGGGAGAAGCTGAGGCACAGTCTCTTCTCCAGACCTATTCCCAAGGTGTACTGGGCACTTGAACAGCATGACCTCCACAACTGTCATCTAGGGGCTCACAACAACTTGCTGTATAACCTTAGGTCAGCCTCAGTCTCTCTGGGTTTCAAGTACTGAAGGTCACATAATGACTGAACTACATATAACTAAGCTTCTTTCCCAAGCACTAACCCCACATTCATTTGTCAAATAACTAGATTACAAGGGGAAGGAAATAAGCATTTATATAGTGCCTTCTATGTGGTAGGCCTCATGTTAAGTATTTTTAACAAATATTATCTCATTTGATCCTCACAATAACTCTGGAAGGCAAGTGGCATTATTATTCCCATTTACAGATGAGGAAACTGAGGCAGACAGAGGTTAAGTGGCTTCCCCAGGGTCACATAGCTAGTACATTCTGAGGTCATATTTGAACTCAAGTCTTCCTGACTCTGGACCCAGCATGCTATCCAATGCACCACTAGCAGTCTTCCTGGACTAGACGGTCCTTTAGGTTCTCAAAAGCTCTGAAAATTACAACATAATACAATAAACATCCATTAAGTATCTACTGTGCACAAAACAGGATGCTCAAAGATGTGTTCAATGATTTTATTATAAGGCTAGGGTTGCACCTCCATTCCAATTAATTTAATCAGAGTAGCCCTGAACACCTCCACTGAATCAATACAATCAATACAAAGCGTAAACTAAATATGATTAAATCCTTAATCAATTTGAGAGGATTATAGGGTTTTGGCCATTGGATGAAAGGCCAATGGCTTCATGTAATTGGTGGAGAAGATCTGATGTTATATCTTGAGCTACCCATAAAAAAGTACAAGCCAGCTTGAAGTGGGCAGTCAGGGGGCCAGTCTAGTGATGGACAACTTTTAGTTTGCAGGATTCCAGTTCATGGACCTGGGTGGATTTGTGGGAGAGTATGCCTCATGCTTCTGAGGGGAATGTTTTAGTGGCTACACTAAAAAAGGAAGGGAATAAACATTTACATAGGACCTACTGTGTGCCAAGTACTGTTCTAAGTGCATTTCACAAATATCTCATTGATTAAAATGAAAAATTTGAAATTTGAAAAAGCTAATTAAGTCATGCTAATTGGGAGGTGCAAAGGTGAGGATTTATGAGCAACAGTAAGAAACTCAACCTCTTAAAGCTACTCCTAGAACTCTGGAAATGAATAATCAACTGTCTTCTGGAAACCATTTTCCCTCTCCCCTCAGTTGAAGTGGGAATTAGGGAGGTAGCCCCACCGGGGGTGCTACACATTGACCCTTCATCATTGTGAGTATCTCATCAGTCTGTGAATCAATCAGAAGTTCTAGATATCTAAACCAACCTCCTCCTATGGCTTATTTCAATCAACCTCTGTGAATGCTAGAGATGAAATATGGAACATCTAGTCCTCTGGGAAGTCCTTCACTGGGACATATGAACTCTTTTACTTTAGGGTCTACAAAGTGCTTTCATCACAACAACACTGTGAGGAAGCTAACACAAGTAGGATTATCCCCATTTTATAGACAGGAACACTGTAGAGATGATAAGCATAATGGCCCCAGAGTCATACCATAAGCCCAGCATCAGAGCAGACACTTGAACTCAGCTCTGCTGCCTCCCACGGAAGGGCCTCTTCTTCCGTCTGGAACATTCCTTCTCACCCAAGTACAGGGAGAAAGTGGGCAGAGTGATCAAAAATAATTAATAAATGAATGAATGAGAATAAAGAGTTTATAGAAACGAGAAAGAAAAAAATCGTTGACAAGCTTTACTATTCCAAGGCAGTAATTATCATCCTCTCTTTTCCTGGAGTGGGTGGGAGGAAGTGAGCAGCTCATGAATATGGGGTGGGGAGAAAGGGGGAGGCAGGCTGGACCCAAGCCAATGGCCAGCCCCTCCCCCACCCCCTGCCACAGCTTTTGGAAGTGGAGGACTGATTTCATAGGACCCAGAGCTATTCCTTCAAAGATGGGGGGGAAGGCAATGAGAGAAAATACTTATCTGATAAAAATATTAACACATCCCCATTGAGCATTAGTAGGATTTAAAGCTGAAAGGAACCTTAGAAGCCATCTACTTCTCAGAGAAGGAAGTGATTTACCCAAAGTCATACTAAGAACAGGTCAGAGTTAGAATCCACATCCATGTCTCCTCACTCAAACGCAGAACCTAGCCAATCACCACTGCTCAATCAATCAATAAACACTAATTCAATGCATGCCATGTTCTGGGAACATGCTAGGTGCTCAGATCATAAAGATAAGATGAAACCATTCCTACCAACAAAGAGCTGACCAGTTGGCAAAACTCTACTCAAGACGCTATGCAGGGAAGGATGATTACTTTTATTTTGCATATAAGGAAAAGTAAGAGGTCATACTAATGGTGATACAGTTAGTTTGCACAAGTCAATCCTGGGAGAAATTTGACTTTCTTGGCTTTCTCATTCCTCTGAGCTCTTTCAGCCCACCCAGACTCAGACTCACCCAGTCCAGGGCCCTTTATGTAAAGAAAAGGATCCTTTGGTAATATGGGGCTGATCTCCTCTAAAGCCCTTTCTGTCTTTCCAGATATCACCTCCTCCGGGAAGCTCCCAACCTGATTCACTAGAGAAGTTTCATTCATCCCAGACCTTCTGAGGCACCTAGAGAATGAACTAAATTCTATTGTTTACATATCTACAGCATTAAAGATTAAAAGGGATTTTTACAGTAGACCTGAATGAGGAGAAACCCAGGCACTGTAAACCCCATTTTTACAGAGGAGAAGACTGAAACACAGAAAGATAGGGTAACTTGTCCATGAGGTTCACATTTCTGTTAAACATCAGAGCCCAAATTGAACCCACATCCTCCTAACTCCAAACTATTACTACTAAGTTTCAGTACATGAGAATCCCAGAATCACTGAATCTGAGTTAGAAGGCACCTCAGGAGCCATCTTGCCTAACCTATACACACACACACATGCAAAATACTCTCACTGTTACATGTCCCATATCAGGCTGACTGATCATTTGGTCTGGATAGAAGATCTCCAAGGAGGCAGAACCCACCCCATCTGTAGGCAACTCATTCCACTTGTGGACAACAATAACCAGAGTCATAGGATAACAGAATCTCAGGTGGAATACATCTCAAAGACCATCTCCTGGGGTTCTTAACCTGGGGTCTGTGAACTAGATACATACATATATACATACGTATATACATACATACAAACCTACACAGACAGACAGATATAGATAATATAGATATATATGCATGTATATGAATATGTATATATGTATACAAATATGTATACATATATACACTTATATATTCACATACACATATATTGACAACTCTATTTCAATATAATTGGCTTCCTTTGTAATCTGATGAACTTTATTTTTTGCATTTAAAAAAACATCATTCTAAGGAGTCCACAGGCTTCTCCAAAATTCTCAAGAAGGTCAAGACATACAGAAGGTTAAGAATCCCTAACTAAGTCAAGTTCCCACCACATGGATGAACACCCTTGACAGCATCCTTCCTAGGGGTCATTCAGCCATCTTTTTAACAACTCCAATAATGGGGAACTCACTACCTACTGAGTGCTATCTCATTTTACTCCTCTCTGCTATCATGGAACAGTACTGATGGTTAGACAGCTCTTCCTCATACTTAAATTTGGTTCTCTGGGACTTTCTGGTCTCAATCCTAGTTCTACTACCCTCATGGGCCTCAGAGAACAAGTCTGCTTGCTCTGCCCCTTGAGAGAGCTTCTGAAAGTTAAGCAGGTGATGATATGGGTATGGGTGATGGTCAGCACCTTGGAAATCACAGTAAGGTTGGCCCTGAGACTATGAGTCATGGGAAGGGGTGGGGGTAGATATTTGAGGGGGGTAACAGGTGTGGCAAGGAGAAGTCCAGGAGAGTCAGGCGGAAAAGATGAGCTGTACCAAAAGTCGACTCTAAGCAGGATGAGAACCTCATATCTAGGACTAACAGCATCGGGTAACATTCTAGACTTAGCTCAATGTTCTTGCTTCCATGCACTTTACATTTCAGTCAAAGGACACTGCTAGCCTTTCCTTGCTTTCTTTCTTGCCTTCTCTCATAACAAAATATTCACACAAGCCACCATTCATGGGCCATACTCCTTCCTCTTCTTGGCCTGTTGAAATCCTCTACCTTTGAGACTCAGCTCAGGTGCCATCTCCTCCCAGAAGTCTTTTCTGAATCAGGATGCTAAAAATTATCTCTTCTGAAGGCAGCTTTGCCAGGTCTCTTTTGCACTTATCACATACTGTTATTATACTATTATATAATCCTCATCTGTATGGCCTCTGTCACACTCTAGAAGGTAAGTTTTATGAGAGTAGGGACAGTGGCAAAAGGGGAAGAGTAATGAACACAGATGACATTAAGAAACATGGTTTTGAATTTCATAATCTGGGCAAGTCATTTTACTTCTTTGAAACTCAGAGCCTCAGTTGTTTTCTCATTTGTAAAATGGGGATAATGATACCAGCTCCACTTATCTCACAGGGCCATCACTGGGAAAACTTAACTTGCCACTGACATGTGAACTGTTATCATCTACATTTTGAATTGTGCCTGACATAGTGGTGTGCACATTCGTCTCCTCTGCACATAAATAATAAATGTCTGCTGAATTAATGAATGGATTGTAAACTTGGGAGATCTCAAGTGTTAGTGCCCTCCTTATCTTAAAATAACGTTGTATCGACTTTAAATAAATTTTGTACTAACTTACCTGCAGACATGTTACTTTCAAACCCTAATAGAAGATACGTTCATAATACTTGAGGGTTATGTAACTTCACTGATGTGGGGACACCCTTTACTGATACAAATTGCAGCCCCTCTGTAACATATACGATCTTAAAGAGTTGCTATAGCCAGCCTTAGAGAGCTTCTCACCTGGGAGAAGCAACCAGAGCTTGTATCCCGTGGGCATGACAAGTTCCTCAGAGGTAGTGACCATGTCATTTTTCATCTTTGTGACTTGAGAGCTGAACTGAGTGTCTTGCATGTAGCAGGGGTCTTCTGGATTGTTGACCTGACTGTACCATGCAGGAGGGTGGTCTTGGGGGTAAATGAGATCATCAAAGCAGGCACTGAGGAGCCACTATGCTTGCTCTACCCTACTCACCCTCTGGACAGAGACAACCACCACAGTATGATGACAGGGACTGGGAGGGGGAAGTATCACAGACACAGAGAGACCCAAAGAAATACAGAAAGAGACATAGGGCAGTGCTGCTGATGAAAAGCGCAGGAATAGAGATAGAGGAAAAACTCAGGAGCAAAGGAGGCTTAGGACAGGAAATACATCTGTCCAGACAGAGAACAGACCTGTGACCTTGGTCCAGAGGTCTCCATCTCTCTGCAGAATACCATGCTGGGCAGCCAGAAAAGTCCTCGGGTATTCTTTCCCAGGAGGCCCAGCATAAGTCTGCATGGAGGACTAGGGTGCCATATATGCTCGCAGGGACCCCCTCAGATTCCAGCATCACATGGAGGGAAATAATACTCCTCTATCTATGATCCCTTAAGATTTCCAAGTGACCTTCCCATAGCACCCCTTCAAGGTAGGTAATGAAGGCACTGCTGTTTTCATTTGGCAGAGGAAACAGAGGCTCTTAAGAGGAAAAATGTGACTTGGTTGGAGTCACATAGTTAGCTAAGATTTGAATTCAAGTGTCCTGACTCTCAGTTCAGCATTCTTTCCACTAATAACAATACCCACTCCCACTTCAATTAATTCTTGAAGATCTATACAGTGTTTTGCTCACCAAAGGTACTCCTGTTGCCTCTTATAACAAGAATTTACATTTATTTAGTGTTCTGAAGCTCCCAAAGCAAGCCCCTTACATGCATATATATCTTTGGATGCTCACACTAGCCCCATGGGGCAAGGAGTATAAAGATTATTATACTCATCTAACAGAAGAAGAAACAGCTAAGGCTAAGTTTTGACTCCCCAGAACAACAGAGCTAATAAGCACTGGCCAGAACCAGGATTTGGCCTTGTCTCTTCGCATTGATTCCCAAGTATCTTCGAAGGGTTTTCTATCTTTTTTACACCCTCCTCCTGATTTCATCCCATGCCTTATTTTCACAGAACCACTGGAGACTGGACTTATTTGCCCTGGGTACGGAAAGAGGAACAAAATGAGTAATTTGCTCAGTAGGCAATTTAAGAGAGCCCAGAGTGGACAGTAGTAATCCATGGCTTTCTGGAAACTGTACAAAATGCCACTATCTTTGTCTAGGGGCAGGCAGCCTTTGAATGTTCAGAGATAATCCATAATCCACTCTGGCTTCTGAATACTTCCTAGCCAAGAAAATCAAGTTGTCCGGGCCAACTTAAAGGGGAAGGAGGTCTATGCAACACTAAGCAAGTCATGTTACCTCTCTGTGCCTGTTTCCTCATTATCAAAATGGAGGATCACAGTATTTGTAGAGGAAAGGATCATTAGTCCAACTCCCTCATATTGCAGTTGGGGAAACTGAGGCACAAAGGGGCTAAAGAGATTTGGTAAAGGTCATGTATGTAGTAAACAGGAGAGTGAGGAGTCAAACTCAGGTCTCTAGCTCCAAGAGGTCTTTCCAATGAACCAAACTGCCAATAATAAAAATGCATTTCTATATACATTGCCTCACTTGAGGTTGTCATGAAGTTCAAATGAGATAATTCATGTAAAGTGCCAGCGCTAGTTAATACCTGAACTAGTACTATAACAAATACCAAAACTATTGGACTTGGAATCAGGATCATGAAGGATTTAGAGCCAAAAGGAAACTTTGACACCATCAAGTCTCAGCCCTTTCATTTTACAGATAAGTAAACTGAGGCACAGAGAACCAAAGTCACTTGCTTCAGCTAATATACCAATGCCAGGGGCAGGATTTGAACCCACATTTTCTTGGCTCTAAGTCCTAGGCCCTCGCCACAATAACCAAGCTACTCTTGAAACCTGTCTGAAATTACAACACCAACCCCTACTTATAGCGTGACCCTGAATAAATCACCATTCTAGATTCAGTCTTCTCCTCTGTAGAACTGGAATAACAGTTTGACTCCTTACCTCACTAGGTTAGCGAAAAAAAGTGTACTGTAAAGTTTAAAGCCCTGTAGAAATGTGAATTTATTATATTATGGTCATCATTCTTGACCAGCCACAATGAGGATGCTGCATCCTCCTATCCACAACAAATGATGATGATGAGAAAAGGGTGATTTTTCAGAAAGGAGACTCTTTGCCCTCATGCTTTTGTTGCTGTTGAGTCATTTCAGTGGGGCCTGGCTCTCTGTGACCCCATTTGGGGTTTTCTTGACAAAGATACTGGAGTGGTTTGCCATTTCCTTCTGCAGCTCATTTTACAGATGAGGAAACTAAGGCAAACAGGGTTAAGTCACTTGCCCAGAGTCACCCAGCTAGTAAGTGTCTGAGGTCAGATTTGAACTGAGGAAAATGAATCTTTTTGATTCCCAGCCCAGTACTCTATCCATTGCACCACCTAGCTGCCCCATCCTCATGCTAGAACAGCTAGGACATCACAATGTCCTCCCTTAGGGGCAAAACACCTGAAAAGCTTCATGGTTTGCCCCATTCTGTTTTCTCCAATACTCTTTGATGTCCACGTAGGAGACAAAAGACAGAAGACATCAACTAACAGCCTAGATGGGAAAAGACAGTTTTTGTACATGTGAATCACCCTTCTGTTTTCATGTCTGTTCCCAAAGCTCAAGAAATCTTGCTTAAATAAGACCCTCTGCTTTAATGAGTTTTATTAGAGCTTAAAAACGTTCACTCAGCTGGAATCCCTGGAAGAAGACCCATGAATCAGACATTTCTAGTAAAATTGTGCTCTCCTGATGGTTCAAAGAATCACAGGATTAGGAATAGGAGAATCTTCAGTGGTCATCTAGTCCTACCCATTTCATCAGGGCTTCCACCAGAGCAGAAACATCTACTATATGATAAACACTTAGCCCCATAAAGAGAAGTATGAATAGAAGCACAGTTCATAAATGGGATAAGTAAGCTTCTCCATCAGAGACATTTGCTGGCCTACAAGTAGCCTCCACATCCTTTTGCTATGAAAACACTGGCTCATTACAAACTAAATCTTGTTATTAAAAATTAAATTAAATTAATGAATTAATGATTGAATAAATAAAATGCATTCTAGTAATTATCCAATATAGAAACCAGATGGTCAGTAACGGTCTGAGCTAATGGTGCCCTGTAACAAAAGTAAACCTGGATTATTTGGCATATCTTTTCCTTTTCCTCTGGTTGGTTTTGATATAAGCATCTCTTTATCAATCAACCCAGTACACTGCAAAGGGGATCCTAATGAGGGTAGGTTCACAGTTTTGATTTCCACATGTGCTAACTGCCTTCCAAGACACCAGGCTGAGCCCTTACCTTGGTCACAGAAGAAACCCTGGTCTAGACTGACAGACAGATGGATGGATGGGTAGGGACCAACAGACAGATGCAGACAGACAGAGACAGACAGACATAGGCAGGCAGATAGATGGATAGATGGACAGAGAGATAGACAGACAAGTAGATAGATAGATAGAGAGAGAGAGAGATAGACAGACAGACAGACAGACAGACAGACAGACAGACAGACAGATAGATAGATAGATAGATAGATAGATAGATAGATAGATAGATAGATAGATAGATAGGTAGGTAAATAGCATTTACTTATTAGGTGCCAGACCTGTTGCTAAGTGTTGCATATACCAATAAATACAAGTAAGATCCCTCTGTCCTCAAGGACTTTCCTTTCTAATATGGGCACTGGAAAGGGTAGGGAGAAGGGAAAGGGCAGTGTAAGGGGAATTTGGTGGAAAGATGGCCCATAAGGGTATGGAGGACTGGTTTCATACAAGAAGGCTCAACTATCAGAGCCCATCATCCCAGGGGCAGAGTTCAGGGCATAGGGAGGGGGACAGACAAGGATGATGGCTAGCATGTAGGCAGCATGGTGTGGAGATTGTCAGGAAGTGATATGGAAGCCAGATTCTGGGCAAGATATGGTGAAGGTTTCCCTATTAGAACCCAGAGTTCCAGTCTGATAGTGAGACAGATAGGCTAGGTCTTAACCCTGGAAATAGCCAGAGCTCTAACACACACTATGCCATTGTTTTTCTTTAGACCTGTGTGAGACATCAGGTAGGTTCTGGGTAGCCTATCCCTGCCCCTACTCCCATCCCAGAAAACTGATCTTGGAATACATGACCTAAGGGTCATGGGAGATCAATCTCTTCTTACTGGACACAAAGCACTATGAGGAGTAAGTCTTCAGCTCAAGAGGGAGATTCCTTAGGTCAAACCAACCCATTTGCTCCCTGTCCTTTTCCTCCTCCACACTCCTCATGCCTCCCAGGAGAAATAAAGATCATATTACTGTTTTATAGCCATAGCTCTCCAACCCTGTGCTGCATATACCAGGGCAGGCTCTCCCATCATGTACAGGACACCCACCTGCCTTCTGCTCCTCTGTGTTCCTGCTGTGGACACCAGGGGAAGAGGGATCTTGGACTTCTCTGCTATTTTCTGTCAAAGAAATGGAAGCAGGTGAGGAAGGAAGCAAGTAAATAGAGAGCTTCTGGCTAGGCCCACAGACATGAACATGCTCATTTGACTCCCTACCATCCACTCTCCCCCAGAGAATAGAAATGGCCTAGGAGGGGAGAAACCTGGGCTTTAACTCTGACTCAATGCCTTGAGAGACAATCCTAGGGTGGTAGGAAAACCAGACCAGAGGCTATCTGAGTCACTTGTCAGTACTTATTGGTTCTGTGGCTGCAGGCAAGTCCCTTTACCTCTGTGGGCCTTACTGTCCTTATATGTAAAATGGAAATAAGACACCCTCTCTCTACCTCACATGCCTGTTGTGCTTTGGAAACTCTAAAGAGTTGCAGAAATGTCAACTGTTATTATTGTTTTATTGTTATATCCTAACATGTTGGGAACTCAGCTTTTCTTAGCTGTAAAATTCTTAACTGTAAAATTATTGTAAAACTTTCTTATTTGTAAAAACTGGCCTAGGGTCCCTTACAGACCTAATTTAATTTAATACTATTCAGTAAGCATTCACTTACTGCCTATGGTGTAGTACAAAAAAGTTCCCAGCCATGAGTCAGACTCTGCCCCCAAGTCTAAGAGCAACCTTGGATAAATCATTTCCCCATCTGGGCCTCAGCTTCCCTATCTGTACGATGAAGGGAGGCAGAGGTTGGAGTAGATGACATATAAAGTCCCTTTTAGCTTTGACAGTGCCTTTCAAGGGCTTTCCTAGCTCAAACACACTATGTCTTGACCTCCAAGAAGGCCCTGCTCAAAGGGGATGATTTGTGGGGAACTCTAGCAACGATAATAACAAAAAGGCAACCCCTGCCACAGAAGCAACTTAAGATTTCCTTAGTGTTATAATGGATATAATATTTGTGTCACCTGCCTCACAGAGTTACTCTAAAGAAAGCATTTCAAAAACCTCAGGTCACTATGAAAACATGAACCTATGATCTTAGTATTAGGCTGCTATGACTACGGTGGAGGGAGTAGAGGCAGCATATGCAGAGACAGGCCTTCGGAGAGTGACCCTTGGGAAGATTAAGAAATCCATCTCAGGGATGACCAAGTATTGATCACGGCAAGTTAAAACTGGCAGGGACTTTGGAATGTAGACTGTCAGAGCTGAAAGGGAACTGAGAACCTAGAATGTTAGAGGTGGAAGAGACTGTAAGCACAGAATGTCTGAGCTGGAAGAGACTTCAGAATGCAAAACGTTCATATTTAGTATTTATGGTTTGCAAAGGGCTTTATGTACAATAACTCATGATTCTCAAAAAAACCCAAAAAACCCAACTCTGAATCTACAAGTGAAAATATCATTAGCCCCATTTTGCAGGCAAGGAAACTAAGGTTCTGAGAAACAAAGTGCTTTGTCCAGAGCATTCAGTCAGTGGCACAGTCTGGTCTTTTGAGGAAGTGCCAAAGGTCACAGAACTAGGAATTAATGAACCTAAGATTTGAATTGTGGTCTCCTGACTCCAAATACAGCACCAGGCTGCCTATACTCTAAAAGAAGTCCTACATAAATCTCCAGGGAGTGGTGAGGATTAGATAAGCTAAGAGAATGGGAAATGGCTTTATACAGTCCAAAAAGGAGCTGTACAGATGTAAGGCAGTATTCAAAGCAAATCACACTGGGCTCCTGGCTACCCCCATCTTTTCCTGAGGGCAGCCTAGTAATTCTCCAAGCCTCAGGATTTTTATCTATAAAATCTATATAAAAAACCCAAAACTATCTACTCTATAGGGTTATGGTACACAAAATAACTGGGAATGCCAAATCCTATATATCCTATAAAAATACGAAAAGTATTTTTATCATTATTCTCCCTCTAAGGCACACTGTAGGGGAGTAGGGCAATGGTCCCTGAGCCCTCACCTTCTGGATAGCTCCATAGCGCTGGAGAACATCCAACAGTTGATTCCTCAGTCGGTTTAGCTGAAGGCATTCTTGCTGCAAGAAGAGCAGAGAATGGATGAGGGCATTCCTTTGGTCAATGGGCATCTTGGGCCACTATCCTCACTGCTCACTATCACCATTCATTCCACCCTAGAGAACTAAGGAGGTTCTGGGACTGAACAGAAGGATGATTGCCCTACCAATCACTGTTCAATGCTAGAAGAAGCACTGGCAAAATTCAGTTCTGTGACTGTCAGTATTCACAGTTATTAGTGATATCTCCTGACTCAAATCTGAATTTATAAAGGATCAGAACTCCAGAGCTAGAAGGGATGTCAGAGGTCACGAAGTCAGTCCAACCTTCTCATTTAAGTGATTTGTACTGTGTCAAAGAGGTACGAAGGATCAGAGTTAGGAGTTGAGCCTTGGTCCACTGACTTCACAGTCAGAGCTTTCTTTGTTTTAACATAACTTTTTCAGATGAACAAATCTACTTTCTCTCCTACCTCTCACCCTGTTAAAAACGGGGAGAGAAAGAAAAAACAATTTCCTTTTAACAATTATACATACAAAAAAACAAAACAAATTACTTCATTGGCTATATACAAATATTTGTGTACACATATATCTGTGTGTAATAGACATGCATGTACATGTATGTGTATACGTATACACACATTTCTATATACAAACACATACATATACATATATACATACACATATATTTACATATATGTAAAAATTCTGCACCCTGAATCCATCCCTTTTCTGACAGGAGGTAGACAGCAAGTCTCATCATTCTCTTCCTCCTCTGCAGTCAAGAACGACCACTGCATTGATTAGAGTTCTAAAGTCTTTCAAAGTTGCTTCTTGTCTTACAGATGTGGTGATCCTATATAAATGGTTCTCCTGGTTCTTCTCATTTACATTTTTCATCAGTTTATACAATGTTTTGAAATGGGTCAGTTTTACGATACTGATGTTACAGTATAAATTCTTTTGGTTCTGCTGACTGCACTCACCATCAATTCATATAAGACTTTTCATGCTTCTTTGAAAGCATCCATATAATGCCTTCATTTCTTCTGTTGCATTAGTAATCTACAACATTCATATACCACCATTTGTTCAGCCATTCTCCAACTGATGAGCATCCCTTTAGTTTCCTTTTCTTTTTTTTTGCCATCACTACAAGCACTGTTAAGAATATTCTTGTACATAAGACATCTTTTTCTACTTCTTCGATCTCTTCTAGGTATACACCTAGCAGCAGTACAATTGCGTCAAAGATTGCTAGGAAACTTTTTGTGTATCATTCCAAATTGCTTTCTGGCATGGCTGCACCCATTCACAAGTTCACCAACCAGTGCATCTAAGTTCCTGTTTTCCCACCACCCCTCCAACATGTTTCCTTTTCTTTTTTGTCAGTTTTGCCAATCCGGTGGATGGGAGGTAGAACCTCAGAACTGCTTTAATTTGTTACTGTCATTCTGTTGTTTTCAGTCATGTCTGATTCTTTGTGACTCCATTTGGGGTTTTCTTGGCAAACATACTGGAGTGATTTGCCATTTCCTTCTCCAGCTCATTTTACATATGAGGAAACTGAGGCAAACAGGGTTAAGTGACTTACCCAGAGTCCCATAATTAGTAAGTGTCTGAAGCCAGGGTTGAACTCTGGAAGATGAGCCTTCCTGACTCCAGGCCTAGCACTCTATCCACTGTACCACCTAGCTGTTCTTGCTTTAATTTGCATTTCTCTAATGAGTGAAATGAAGCATTTTTTTTTCCACATGAGTACAGGTATCCTAGGTTCCATCCCTTGAGAATTTAATGACACAGAAAGAACCTAAGACTATGTATCCATTGAGGAATAGGTCTTGTTTTTACAAATTTTACTCCATTCCTTATATATCTTGGAATATATCAGAGTTTATCAGAGAAACTAACAATACAGATTTTATTCCCAGTCATGTTCTTTTCCCTTTTAATCTTAGCTTTACTGGATTTGTTTGTGTAAAAATATTTTAAATTTCATGTAATCAAAATGGTCCATTTTATCTTTTGTGATTCTCTCTATCCCATTTTTGGTTGTGAATTTTTATTTTATCTATAAATCTGATAGGTAATTTTTCCATATTTCTTTACCTTGTTTATGATGTGAACTTTTATATCTTAGTCACATATTTATTCAGAGCTTATCATGATGTGCGGTGTCAGGTATTGCTCTAAACCCAATTTCTGCCAAAAGTCGGCCAGTTTCCCTAACAGTTTTCATCAAATAGTGGGTCTTTAACTCAGTACTTGAGGTCTTTGTGTTTATCAAACACTAGGCTATTAGGTCATATGCTTCTATACGTTGCGAACTTCATCTGTTCAACTAATTGACCTGTTTTTGCCATGGAGTATATAGTTTTAGACCTTGCACTGATGGATCATATGACCTCTTACCCTTTGATCTATGTGTATGCCCTCCCTTTCTCCCAGTAGAATGTAATTTCCCAGATAGCAAGGACTGTTTTGGTCTTTTGGGTCTCTGGACACAGTAGGCACTTAATAAATGCTTGGTGACTGATGGACTGATTGGCTGATTTCTCTCTCTCTCTCTCTCTCTCTCTCTCTCTCTCTCTCTCTCTCTCTCTCTCTCTCTCTCTCCCCCTCCTGGTCCCTCACTGTGCAAAGTGCCCAACTAGCCCACAGCAGTAGAAAACCAGCATTTCACAATGGGCCATAAATTCTGTGTTAAGTGTACGAAGTTCTCCAGGCTATCATTTAAACACCAACTTCTGGCATGATGCTATCATGGCATCAGATCAGTGCCCTGGCAGTCTGCAATACAGCACAACACCAGGGTATGAGCCCATCAATTTATCATTAAATCACACAGGCAACTCCACAGCAAGGGCCATGACTTTTCTGGGCCTCCATTTTCTCCTCTGTAAAATAGAGGAACAGAGTAGCTTATTTCTAAGGCCTCTAAAGGCTCTGAAATTCTGTGAGCATGTGCATGGTCATCACCTATATTTCAGATTCTCAACACAACTGCTTTAGAATTTTCCAAGAATAACCTAACCAGTTTCCCATCTCTGTTTTAATCCATCTATTCCTCCACAGGCTACTGAGTTAATCATCATAAAGCTCTCATCCTATTAGTCACCATGTGATCCCACTGATGATGGTGATCCCCAAAATAGCAAGGATCATCATGATATTAGGGGGTTTTATGTTGATATTAACAGTAATTTGATCATGGTGACAGTGATGGTAATAATAGCGAGAGTGATGATGGATATGGTGATCCTGATGGTCATTATGATGGCGATGAAGATGGCAATAGCATTGATGTTGGCATCAGTGAGTAAACAATGATGGTGACTTCCCTTTCCAGATAAATAGGGTACAAAAGACCATAGAAGGACACTTAGTAATTCAGGCCAAATACAATAAATAGCTGAAAATAAAGTGAGTCAGACATCTCAGCATGGATAATGGTTTCCTTTCTTCTTCACAGAATGAGGGGGTCATACCTAGACAACTATTTATTTGAAAAAAGCTCCCAGGGGTCTTAGGTGCCATAGACTTAAGAGGCCTCACCAGGGTGACATGTTGCCAATTTTTTAAAATTTGATTCCATATTGAATATTTAGAAGAATGCCCATAACAAAGTACATGACTTTTTCAATGAACAGGGAAACAGTAATTTACTGAGAAGTGTTTTTCAACTCAATTTAAAGGCAAATTTTCTAACAATCTGAGCTGACCCAAAACTGGATGGAATTTCTAGGAAGAGTGAATTCCTCATCCTTGACTGCACAGAGGCTGAATGACATCTTGGCAGGTGTCTAATGAAAGTGATTCCAGTACCAGGTGAGAAGTCCCTCATCCCTTGATTGGTAAGATTTGAACACCTCTGCACCAGGTTGGCAGTTCCTTGGTTTAATAGGAAGACCCAAAGTTGAATCTCGCCCTCTCCCAGACCTACTTTGTTGATGGCTGGGGGTCAGGCTCCCAACATGACTCTCTGACCATGGCACATACCTGAGATGAGCCCCGTACGAGCTCTGACAGCTGCTTGATGGTACTGATGCTGGCACAGATGGTTTTATTGGTCTCCTGCTGTGATGCCTGCCTGGGGAGCAAGGGGCAGAATATGCAAGGGAGGCAGAGAGAGAGAAGAGAGATTGGAAAGAGATACAGACATAGACATATACCAGTATAGGGCGACAGAAACAGAGGAAGGAGAAAGAAGATGGAACACAATAACACAAAGGAGCACAGAGAAAGGGAAACGGAGAGAGACAAAGAAACAAAAAGAGAGACAGAGAGAAATGCAGAAATTGAGAAAGACACAAAGAGAGACAGAAAGACACAGATAGAAGGAAAAGATAAAGATATAAGGAGAAAAGAAGGAATGGTAAAGGACGTTAGAAAAGGGGAAATAAGTACGAGGAAAGGAGAAAAAAATAAGAGAGGAGGAAATAGGGAAGGGAAGAGAAGCAAAAAGGGATAGAGAGAAAGATTGAGGGAGTCAGAGGGAGTTAGGACAAAGAGAAAGAAGAGAAAATTTACAACTGAATTTCCAGGCCAGGAATGGTCAATAGGGACTCCTAGACTAATAAGGAGCAGCATTACCTATGGAAGGTGATTCTCCAGGTATGCAAATAGCCAACACCAACTCCCTTCCCCCTTTAAGGACAGCAAGATCTGGGTGAACAGATGCTGTTATTGTTAGCAAGAATAGGGTCCAAATGCGATGATGCTTCTCAGGTTTGCCTTCAAACATGCCTTTATTCTAATCCTATACAATATACCCCTAACTGTCTCACAGACCTTCCTTCTCTGCCCCTTTGGTTTCCCCATCAATCTCAGCTGTGAAAGACAGGGCTACAACTGAGCCTGGGGATTCAGATTCCACCACTATGTATTCTTGGGCAATAGAGTGTCTGACCTAGAACCAGGAAGACCTGAGTTCAAATCTGGACTCAGACCCATACTAGCTGTGTGATCCTGGGCAAATCACTTATTCTATTTGCCTCTGTTTTCTCATCTATAAAATGGGGATAATAACAGCACCTATCTGTTAGGGCTGTTGAGAGGATCTAATGAGATAATAACTATGAAGTGTTTAGTGCAGTGCCTGGCACATAGTAAGTGCTATATAAATGTTAGTAACAATTATTATAATGATGATAAGGGTACTTGCATCAGGAATCAGGAGATCTGGGTTCTGGTCCTGGTTCTGGACTCATATTTTACTGAAAAAAAATGAGGTCATTCCCAGAAAGCTCTTATTCCCCCTCCCTTCCCCCATGCCATAACTCACATAACTCAGATGCCTTCCCTCACTATCTCCTCCTTTATCCGTGTCTCACATGAAGAGGTAGGCCTTCTCCTGGCCAAAGCAAACCCTTCTACATGTACAAGTGATCCCATTCCATTCCATTCCATCCTCCCAAACAGATTGCCCCCTCTATCATCCCTACTCTTTCACTAATCTTTTATTATTCTCTGTCTACTGACTGCTTCTTAATTCCTACAAATATGCCCCTGTCTCCACCATCCTTAGCACCTAATGCATCCATCCCCACTGTCTACTATCCTATATCTCTCCTCCCTTTTGTGGCTGGAGCCATTACCCTACAGCTGGTACCTCCACTTCTTTTCACTCTCTTCTTAACACTCTTCTGTTTGGCTTCTAACTTTATCCTTCAACTGAAATTGGGCTATACCAAGCTATCACCAAATCCAATGGGCTTTTCTCATTCTCATCCTTTTTAACCTCTTTGAAGTCTCTGACACTGCCAATCACCCTCTTCTTGATATTCTCTCCTCTCTAGGTTTTCCTGACACTACATTCTGCTACTTCTCCTCCAATTTGCTTGACCATTCCTCTTTTCTCTCTTGTTCTGGATCTTCTCCCAAGTCATGCCCTCACCATGTTAATGATGGGCTGTCCTGGTCCCTCTTCTCATCTCCCTAGATACCATATCTCTTAGTGACTAATGGATTTGATTATCATTTCTATGCAGATGATACTCAAATCAGTTTATCCAGACCTAACCTCTCTGCTGATGTCATCTTACATCTCCGCCTGTCTAATGAACATCTCTAACTGGCTGTCCTTCAGACATCTTAAACTGGACATGCCCAAAACTGAACTATTTATCTCTCTGTCCAAACTCTCCCTTCCATCTAACTTCTCTGTTCCTCCCAGTCACCCCAGCCCTAAACCTAGGTAACAACCTCAACTCCTCATTCTCACCACTTAGATCCAATTTGTGGCCAAGTTCTGCAGATTTTATCTCTGGAACATCTCTCCTATATCCCTCCTTCTCTCCTAGGACACTGACACCATCCTGATGCAGGTCCTCATCACCTCATGCCTAGACAACAGTAATATCCTTTTGTTTGGTACCCTACCTCAAGTCTCTCCCTCATCCTCCACTCAGATATCAATCTGATCTGCCTTAAAGTGCCTGTCTAACCATGTCACCTCCCTAATCAATAAACCCCAGCGGCTTTCTATTACTCTTAGGAACAAATATAAAACTTTCTGCTTAGCTTGTAGCACCTCCTTACATTTCCAGCCCTCTCACTATGTACTCTTTTGTGATACTGGTCTCTTTGCTTCCATTTTTCAGTGGCTGTCCTCCATTACCTAGAACTCTTTCCCTCCTGATGTCTGCCTCCTGGCTTCCTGGACTTCCTTCAAGTCCCAGCTAAAATCCCAGCTTCTACAAGAAGTCTTTCTTGGTCCTCCTTAATCTCAGTAGCTCCTCTGAGACTGACCTCAGTATCACAATGTCATTCTGGTCCTTTTGGAGCACAAAGGACAACAATCACCCTCCTCTCTGAGACTATCCCCCATTGATCCTGTCTGTGTCTTGTTTGTTCATAGTGATTTTCATGTTGTCTCTCCCACTGGATTATTATTCCTCTTTGTATCCAAAGTGCTTAACATGGTGCCTAGCACATAAGAAGGGGATAATACATGCTAGTTGCCTGCCTGACTGGTTCTGCTGCTTGATTTTATACTAAACAATCTCTAAGGTGCTCTCCAGTTTTAAATCTGAATATACAATAGATATAGTTGGGGACACGGGTTTCACACAGCACAACTATGAGACATTTAAGTTCAAATCATTATGACATAATCAAGACTATTTAGCAGATAAGAGGAAAGAGAGGTCAGCCTACACTGAACAAGGCAGAGAAGCTTCCTGGAAGAAGTGGGATGTTGGCTGGGTATAGAAAATAAGACTAAAATCAGTATCTGTATCAGGATAAATTCTCCAGACCTGAACTTCACATTTTTTATGGGCTAATTAAAAAATGTCCCAGGGAGTAGGCCATTCTAAGTGGTAGTCCATTCTAAAGTGTGAAAAATTCAAGGAATCACATACTTTTAGAGTTGGAGGGCCCTCAGAAGGCATCTGGTCCAATCCATACCTGAATAGGAATCTTCTCTAAAGTATCCCTAAAAACCAGTTTCTACCCTCTGCTTAAACATTTCTACTGATGATAAGTTCACCCCCTCACAAGTCAGTCTATTCAATTTTTAAATGATGGGAGCACAGTGACCACTCCATGGATAACAAATTGTATAGTTTAATACTGATTGTTGCCCATTATCTGCTTTAATGCAAGAAATGATGGAGAAGGGAGAATTCCTCTTGTTACAATGAGAATGAATTCCTCAGGCTGGATGACACTAGAGGGGTAGAGGTGAATAGTGTAAATGCTGAGGGACAGGGCTACATGGGGGGTGGGGGGAAGGTGAGGGAATAACCATTATTACCTTCAAAGATCTGAGATGCTGTTCCAGTTCCCTGTGCTCCAAGAGGGCAGAAAGGGAGCCAACAGGGAAAAGCCCTTAGGAGGTAGATGTAGGTTCAACATAAGAAAGTGCATTCTGACAACAGGGATGTCTGGTAATGAAGCAGTGCCCTGGACAATAGTGAGCTCCTCATCATTTTAAGATAAGATAGTTATATGAATGAGATACTGCAGAGATTTCTATGCAGCATGGCTTGGAAGACATGACCCAAATATAGATCTCTCCTAATTAAAGCATTCTATGATTCTATGATTTTCAAACAATCATCGCGATCTTAGCCTGCAACAACAAAAGTATAACATTAAAATCAAGGGAGCGGATCGTCGCAAGGGCCTTTGCCCTGCTCAGGAAAAAAAAACTAGAAGAGATGTTCTTAATTTTTAAATTTTTTTTGAAGTGATAGACCCCTTTGGCAGTCTGGTGAAGCCTATGGATCCATTCTCAGAATTATTACATGAATAAAATAAAAGATACAAGATTACAAAGTAAATCAATTATAATGAAATACAGTTAACAAAATATTAAAAGTTCCAACTTCATGGACCTTCTGAAATTTATCCATGGACTCCCTTGGCAACCCACAAAACCCAGGTTAAAAATCCCTGGTTCAAAATATTATATTCAATTTTAGAATCAATATTATATTCTACATTTTGGGAGGAATTTTCATATTACTTCAGTGTTTGGGTAACCAGAATGGTGAGAAGGTTATAGACTATGTCATATGATCAGAGGATCATTTTGAACTAGGTGAGACTGGGGAATCATTTTGTTTAACCAGCGCTTACATTTTGCAGATGAGAAGATTGAGACTCAGGCAGATTAAACAGAAAACAGCTTTCTCAAGGTTATATATGTAGTAAATAGCTGAGGTGGTTTTTGAACCCAGGGCCTTGGACTTCAACTGTAGTGTGTTAATTAGGTTGCAAATAAAGGAAATGGACATGTTAGCTGGGAGAAGAAAAGAACTGGGCACCCAGGATTAGTTACTTCAAATATCTGATGAGAAATCGGAAAGAAAGGCAATAGAGGGAAGCTAATGGGAGGCAGAGTCTGGCTCGCCATAAGCAAACATTTCCTAACAATCAGGGTTATTCAACACCATCATAGGCTGTTGTGAGGATACTGTAGAGGTAACCTCTCTATTCAAGGTCCAGATCTAAAGTTCTGTGCTTTCTCCACTCCATCATCTAATTATTCATTTGTCCTTTCAATCACTTACTTAATCCTTCTTTCAACCACTCAAGCGATATTCCTCGTTCAGTTGCTCAGCGGTTCTGTACAAAGTACCGACTCTCCCTACATATATATATTCCACAGGTACTGAGATGCTGCATGTTGTCTCCCCCATTAGCTTGTGATTTCCCCAAGGACAGTGACTATCTTTTGCCTTTCTCTGTGACCCCAGCCCTTAGTGCTGGACCTGGAACACAGTTAAGTGCTTGAAAAATGTTTGTTGACTGCTGACTGTCTGAAAGAATAAAAATGGCAGCATTCCTCCCTTCTTGAAGTTCACTCCCAGAAACTGTTGGAAGATGAATGATATTCAAATGAAGGGAGCACCATGATTGGAGGAGCAGGTGTAGGAATGAACCTATCATGTAAAGGGAGAAGGAGACTATGGAGTGGGTGTGCGCTGAGAGAAAGAAGATGTAGAATTGTAAAAGCAAGGCAAAATCAGGCTACAGAAAACATTAACTACCAAATCAGCCTTTTTATAGGAAGAAGCAGCTTCCTATTTCTCAGCCCTGAAATATTTTCTGGATCTATGGTCATGGGCAAGTCTATAATCCTCTCCAAGCCTTAGCTTGCATATAAATAATAAGCAATAATTATCATGCTACCCACCTCATAGGGTTGTTGTGAAGAATGTTGTTGTTCAGTTGTGTCTGACTCTCTGTGACCCCATTTGGAATTTCCTTGGCAAAGATACTGGAGTGGCTTGTTATTTCCTTTGCAAGCTCATTTTACAGATATGGAAACTGAGGCAAACAGGGTTAAGTGATTTGCCCAGCATCACCTAGCTAGTGTCTGAGGCAGGATTTGAATTCAGAAAGATGACTATTCCTGAATCCAGGCTATCTACTGTACCACCTAACTACAGCATCCTGTAATTTGTTAAAGTGCTAGAGAAATGGGGTTTATCACTGCTGTTTTATTGTTACTGTTTTGTGTTCATCCTTCACTGCCAAAGAAGACCATACCATTACAGAAATAATGACATGACCTGCACTTGACTTTGTTCTGCGTGAGGGAGGGCTGAGCAGGTCACCAGTCTCACAAGACCCTCTTGCTTCTCTCAAGGATCTGGTAAAGGGTCCACAGAGAAACCCAAAAGGGAAGATGGTAGGATGGCCACTGCTGCCAAACCCCCTTTCCTTTAACTCTGAAATACTTCAAATGGATGAGAGTCGTGAGAAAAGATCTTTGCTGCTACCCAGACAGCTGTCACAGCCTTCAAGTCAAGCAAAGGTAGTAGACTCACAATAAAAGCTGATAGTTTGGACTAATAATAATCACAATAATCGATCATACTTTTATAGTACTTGAGGTCTGCCTCACAAAGTGGTTGGTGAAAGTTTTATTATGCCAAATTTAAAGATGAAGAAACTGAGGTTCAAAGAGGTAGTGTCTTACACAAGGTCAGAATTAATAAGCATGAGAGCTAGGACTTGAATTCAGGCTTTCTGACTTCAAGTTTAGCACCCATCAAAGTGCATGCAGCAGGCACCTAATAAGTGTTGTCATTGTAAATATTGTCCCATTTTTCAAAACAAGGACAATCAAGCTTTGGAACTATAAGGCAGTGGTAAGACTTTGATTCCAGACCAAATTCTAGACTGTATTATCAAAAGGATGACATAGAAAAGGAAGTAGGAATCACTTAGAGACAGTATGAGTTTATCAAAAATAGGTCATGTCAGACTAACCTCAATACTTTTTATGAGATTGTTAGCAGATCAGGGGAATGCCATCAACACAGAATGCTTGGATTTTAGCAAAGCATTTGACAAAGTGTCTCATATTATTCTGTTGGAGAGGGTGGAAAGATATGAATCTGATCATGGGATGGATAAGTCATTTCATTAAAGATTGGATGGCCAAAATAAAGAATAATCATTAATGATGGCAGGAGGTCTCCAGTGAAGAGCCTCAAAGATCTGACCTTCTTCATGTGCTGCTTAATAAACTATGTGGATGAATGCATAGCTCATGTTCCTATTAAATTTTTAGATGGCAGAAAGCAGAGAGGGTGAGCTATCACACTGGATAAAGGAGCTGGGATCCAAAAAGATCATGACAGACTAAAATGTCAGGTTAAATCAAATAAGATGAAATTTAATAGGGAAAGTCCTAAAGTTGGTTTAGGAAAAAAAAACTGCAGATATTCAGGATGACCAGACAAGAGTTTGTGTGAAAAATAACTGGGAGTCTGACCACTAACTTTAAAATGGGTCAACAGTAAAATATGCCAGTCAAAAAAAGAGGAGGAAGCTAATGTATCTTTAATTAAATTAATCAGAGCACAGACTCCAGAAAGATGGTAGTGATAGGATTGCCATTCTCAGCCCTTATACGATACCATCTGGAGAACTGTATTCACTTCTGGATCCCATGTTTTGGGATCAGTGACAAGCTGGAAAGTGTCCAGAGAAAGGGGACCATGATGGAGAAGCAATTAGAGAATGGATGATACAATGACATAAAATGGTCAAAGGAATGAGGGATGAGAGAGCTTGGAGAAAAGGAGACTTAGGGAAGAAATGATTCTTGTCTTCAAGTGTTTGGAGGGCAGAATAATTAGACTCTTTCTGCTTGGCCCCAAATGGGCAGAATGAGCAGAAAAGGGACAAAGTTGAAGAGAGGCAAGCGTCAGCTGGATGAAGGGACTTCTTCCCCCCAATCAGTTACCTAAAAGTGAAAAGGCCTGTTCCATTTGACAGTGAGCTACCCATCAGTGGTAATCAAGAGGAGGCTTGTTAAGTGCTTGGCAGAGATGCTAATGAGAAGATTCCTGACCAGGTAAGTGTTGGACTGAACATCCTCTAAGGATTCTTCAATTCTGAGATCCCATGAGTAACATCCCAGAATGCTTATGCCTACAGAATGGAAGACTACAGGTATGAGACACTGAAACATCTGGGTAGAATATGGAAGGAGCACTGGACTTTAGATTCAGAAGACCTGAATTCCAAGCCATAGTCATGAGCTGGCCAAACTACCCTGCCTGAGCTCAAGTTCTGCCAGGAAAGAACATGGAATGAGGATCAATACAACTATTCATTAATCTTATGAGGGAAGTTAAAGGGATGGGGATGGCTGGGCAGTCTAGTCCAGTGCCACAGAGGGGTACACATACACACACACACACACACACACACACACACACACACACACACACACACACACACACACACACACACACACATAGGACAGGGAGCATTCATCCCCACCAAGTTGCAGGGAGCCTTTTTCCCATGCACCATCAGCACTGGGTCATCCATTTCCAGGAGGTAAGTGGGAACCTGGGCATTTTATTCTCTGACAAGGTCTTTTTAGGAAAGGGGCAGTCCCAGAGCTCCCACTAGTGGGGTTTTTTGAATGCTGTCAATGGGTCTCTTTCAATTGGGATGAGGGTCCAAATATTAGGACTGAGCTGGCTGCCTGATCAGTTCAGATACATAATCAAAATAATAATAGCCAACATTTATATATTGCCTACTATGTGCTAGGCACTGTACAGAAATCTTTACAAATCTTATCTCATTTGATCCTCACAGCAACCTGGAAAGTAAGTGCTCTTATTATCCCCAATTTATAGATGAGGAAACTGAGGCAAATAGAAATAAGTGACTTGCCCAAGGCCACACAGCTAGTAAGTGTCTTTAGTCAAATTTGCACTCAGGTCTTCCTGACTCAGCCTTCTATCCACTGCACCACCTAGCTGTATGACTTTAGGCAACTTCCCTTAAAGATTATGGAAATCTTAAAGCACTATAGACATATCAGTTGATTCCTATAAATCCCCCTATAAAGGGGATTCTTGTGCAGGTGTTAGATGAGCCCACAGTAACTAACAGAAGCCAGGTCTCCTTCCAAATCCAATGTTCCTTCTGCTATACCATGAGGACACAGACTGGAGGAGACAGGTGAGACTCTAGTGTCTTTCTACTCTGCCTACTTTTACAGATAGGAAAAAAGAGTCTCACAAAGGGTTAGGGACAAGCCCAAGGTCACACAGCAATTTAGAGGCATGGCTGTAAAGAAAATTTGGCTTCACCTGCCCCCTGTCCAGCCCTCCCTTCCCCCCATTCTTTTCTGCCCTTCCCTGCTGAGGGACAATGTTATCCAAAGAAAGTATAACTGCGTGCACTGGGGTTTGTGGCTTGGATTTCCAGCTAAGCAAGTTGTTTCACTCTAGGGCCCAGAAGAGAAGAGCAGACAGCAGGCGCAGGATGTGCTTACTCCAGACATTCTAAGCACAAGACTCCTCTCTCTCCTCTTAGGGCTACCCTTCCACTGCCACTTGCCAAGTTCACAGGGTCTGACAAACTGGGTGCGCTGGGGTGTTGGCACCAACTTTTAGAGAAAAACTACAGGTTTAAAAAGTATGGAACAGAAGGAGAGAGGGCCCTCAGGGCTGTGTACACAGGGGCCAGAGGACCTGAGACCTATTCCTTGCCCTGATAAATATTAATTGTGTAACCATGGACAAATCCCTTACCCCCTCTGAGCCTCAGTTTCTTTATCTGTAAAATGAGGTGAATATCTGAAATATCTAGAGATGGAAAGCTGAAAAGGACTGGTCAGACACATATTGGCTCCTCTTTAGTCTCAATGACCCTTTGGATATATTTTTTAAAATCTTCTCAAATGATCGCATTAGGCACTGATTGGCATACCCACAATCACTAATTGTTCTTCCATTGGGCAAAGAAAACAGACCTTCTGATCAAGGCCCCCATACCCCACATCTCCTCCAACACACAAGAAATCAGTATTGAATTACATTAGAATAAAGAATCATAGAACTTAAGCGGTGGTAGATGTTAAACAGATAACCCACTTATAAAACTACTGTGTGTCTAGGGGGGTAGAGGAGAGGTAGTTAAAAAAAAAATCAGAGAATGGATCCCAAAGCAAACAAACCGTACTTGGGGGTGGTCTGCTCTTTGGGCTCATCACTGTGTCCCTCGCTCCCGGTACATATCACTGATTGCCCGCTGACTGCAGAGCTGAGCCCTTGCCATTTGAGGCAGCCTGATAATTTCCTGGTTAGGAGGTCAAACTAAAAACCTCCAAAGCCTCTTCCCAATCTGAGATTCTAAGATTTCATGATACCAAGGTTCTAAAAATACCCAATTCCAAGATTTCATCATCCGTGAGGTTTTTCTCTCTTGCTCCTTTTCATTTCCCCTTTCTTCTCTCCCCACACCACCCCCTTCCCACTATTCATGTTCTTAGAAACCCTTTCAGGCTGGGTTTTCTTAATTTAGCCACCTTCTTTAAGAGTTTTTAATCAGCTCCCATTACCAGGGGCTTCATAATGAGTTCCTCATTTCCTTTTATCTGCTGTGCCTATATTCACCTCTCATACAAGGACCAAGTCTGAGTCTAGACCTGACAATGAAGGGATCACACCCTTCACCTGGGGATAAGGAATGTCACAGCAATCCCTTCCCTTCCTCCCCCCCCCCCCCCCCCCCCCCCCCCCCCCCCCCGCCTCCCACCTGCCACTTCCCTCAACACAAAGCTCCTATGCTTGCCCTGGCTGTAAGAGCCTGGCTCACTGTCTCCTATCACCTGCTCAGGTCCTTCCCTTCCTTGATCTCTCTTTCTGTCTTTCTGATTTCCTCCTTTCATTGCTTTTCTCCTACCTCCAGCCTACCCTGCCTTCTTTCTCCCTCTATTCTGCAGTGCACCAGGGAATCTTAATGAACTGAGGTACAATGGAAAGATAACTGAACTGGAATGTGGAAACCTAGCTCTACTGCTGACTTGCCTGTCTGGGCCTCAGTTTGCTCTTCTGTAAAATTAAAAGGCAAGAAGGCAGCAGGGAATGGTGCAAAGAGCACTGGCTTGGCATCCAAGGAGCTGGGTCCAGCTTCCGCCTCTGATCACTAATACCTGTGTAACCTTGGGCAAACCACTTTACTTTCTAGGACCTTTGTGACCTCAACCTTAAAATGAAGAGCTTGAGTGAGATAGGAAGATAAAGTATTTACTGAGTGCTAAGTGCTACGGATATAAATACAAGCTAGCAAGACAGTCCTTGCCCCCAAAGCGCTGACATTTCAATGGAGGAAGGTAAGACAACATATAAAGGGGAGCTAGAAAGGCATGCGAGAAGGAAGGAAGGGAGGAAGGGAGGAAGGAAGGAAGGGAGGAAGGAGGAAGGGAGGAAGGAAGGGAGGGGCAATGCAACTAGCAAAGAAGAGGAAGATTATGGAAAGAGACTACTTGTGAGTGAGTGAGGGGAAGCATGACTGGAGTAATTCTTAAATGGTGGGACAGGAGATGGGGGAGGAAATAAACCAAAAAGCATGGTCTCTTGTACCAGAGAAGAATGTTGCCTATGGACTAAAGAAAGAACTTCTAAGTCATAAATTTCCTAGAGTTCTAAGTTGCCACTTTGTTATGCGTGTCTCTTATGTATGTGCTTCACCACTGAAGGCCATGTCCAGTCATCCTGTTCTGTATCTTGCCACTGACCCAGATGACCCCAGAGGAGAAAGTGAGGTTGGTAACTTTGCACAGTTCTCCCTAACTTAAATCCAATTCACTTGCAAGTCATGGCATTATCTTCCTGATGTCATGGTCCTCTTCAAGAATGAAGGACAAGTAACAGTTTACTACCATAGTACAATAAACCCACCCTTTCTATAGACCTGTGTGTACTTGTAAAATACTATGTCTCAGGCTTTTGTGGAAAATATTTTGTACCAACTATCTTACTCTATCATTTTAGTAAATGCCATTGCAAAATTACAAAGTCTCCTGGCTGATTATCAAGGGGAAACTTACTAATAGGAGTTCATGGGTGTTAGCAATAGCCTCCTACAAGCTTACCCTGAAAACCCTAAAAGTACACAGCAGCAGCCCTTCTGGGGATCTACCCTGCCAATGCAAATGTTAGTTTGGGGAGTACCCCAGAGAGGGTTGCTACACGTACATGATGTCATCTAAAGGAAATCAGGAAGCCCTCCTTACCCCAGGGCCTAAAATATCTTCCCAATCAATCCTCTGGGCTAAATTATTGAAAATATCTGCTGTATCACAGAAGATACATACATACAAAGATGTCAACAGGAAGAAGTAGGACATTAGCCCTTCACTTTTCTGTCAAACTTCCTCCAGCATCAGATGTCTGAGTAGCTATCAGCAAGTGAATATAAATTTGTACAGTTGATAGAAGCCACAGTGGGTAAGAGAAAATACAAATGCAAAGATTAAGGGGTAGAGATAGTAAGGGGGAAGGAAAATTGTACACATGAAAAGGATTATCATCAACTAATATGTCTCCCTCCTCATCAAAAAAGTAAAGGGATCAACAGCTGACAGCCTAAGGCTAGGGATCTGATGTGGTCACTTGCCTGCTGTCACTCATAGCATGATGGGATTCAGAACTGGAAGAGACTTTAAAGATTATGTTTTCCAACCCCTCATTTTTGACAGCTAAAGAAACTGAGGCAGAGAGAAGCAACTTACCCAAGATTATACAAGAAGTGAGTACCAAAGCCAGAATTTGGACTTAGGTCTTCTGAATATAAATCAAATGTTATAACTGTACTTGAGGCAAATTATAGTTAATGTGGTCCCAAAGTGGAATGTTCACTGGTGGTCTGTGAAAATAGGGACTGTTCTTCTCATATTTCCATACTGATCTACTTGTGAAACCTGTTCTATCTTCTTCAGAGCAGTGTGCTCAAGGAGACAAGACATTTCTATCTTGTCTGTCTGGTTCTCTCCTACAGGAAGTAGCAAGGACAAATGTGGAGGTAGCCTCCCTCAAAAAGATGAGGGGCATCACCTGATGATGAGGCTCTGTCTCAGATGAAGGCGAATGGATCTCTGGGGTTTGAAAATATAGCTATGAGGTCAACCACATTTGAACTGCATCACTATATGCCAAGGGAGGGAAAGACGTACCTTTACCACTGCCTATCAGAGTCTTGGGACATAGAAATGGTAAACACTCAACAGGTAATATGAGGAAGGAAAGTTCTAGATTCCATGCCACTTGCTCCCAGAAGGAAAAAGTATAAGTAAGTAGAAGGAAGAACAAAAGCTAAAAGTTAGCAGAGGGTCTCACAAAAGAGAAAAGTTATCACTTCAGTATTCCATGACCAAGTCTGTATATTTTAAAGGCTAACAATGATACTGTCTCATGTTTACAGCAGGAAAAAATAGTTTGAAAAGTCATGTTTAGTTAGTTATGAAATGTGATTATCTATTAGTTTAAGCCTACATGTGCACAGCCTTTATTTGTTTATTCATCTCTCTCTCTATCTGCTTATTTTTCTATTTATTTATTTTAACCAGACCTTGATTACAGAGATGCTTCATTATAGCAAAGTGTTGGCAGAGCTAACCTGCTTGAAGAAATTCAAATACACTGATGAAGGCAGATTGTGACTTACAACAAACCAAAGATTAGTTTTTATAATAAGATTGTATTGACAGAGAGGACAGATTTTTTTTTTAAATTACTTGTCTCAATAATAAAAGTGTAAACAGCATGATGACCCATGAAATTGCTCCCTGGCCTTCATCGCTGTGGTCCTTTATCAGGGTTCTTATGACTGTGGGAAACCCCTTTCCCCATTTAGTGCCTCAGTTTCCTCTTCTGTAAAATAATAAGATTAGACTAAAAATTCCCTAAGTTATCCTCTCAAATTCAATGCTTCTTTTCTCCAATACAACTCAGCACTGAATTCTTGTAAGAAAGCACAGAAGAGGACAGCTTCCCCCTCCTCGGTCAGAAGGTCTGCTTCCCTTTCCAGGACCAATAGAAGAACAATTAGTGACTTATGTCTCTGCTGCCTACATTTTTGGAGGCTATGCAGCAAGTTCCCCAGCTACCTTGGCCGAGGTGAGGAGACAGGGGAAACCAATTAAAGAAAGCTGGTAGTTTCCTGAAAGCTTTTGAAATCCTGTCCCTTTGGAAATCCTTAGGCACCAGATGGCATGAATAGTCAGGGCCAGTATAATACACTGATTTTTGGGTTATTTTCCCCTCCTTTCCTTTTGGTTAGGGTTCCTTTTGGCGGTGGGCACAGGGACAAGATTGTGACATTACAGTCCCCTCCTTGGACTTCACCACAGCTCTCAAAGGTGACCTTCTGTGACATTTCTGCCTATTCCCAACCATATGACCTGGGAGTCTTGGGGTCACAGATTTAGGCCTGAAGTGACCCTAGAAGCTGTCTCCTCCAATTTCTTCATTTTATGGGAGAAAAAAATTGGGCCAAGTGAGTTGAGCTGACTTACTCTCATCCTGTTTCCTGCTCTACAAAACGGGCATAATATTTGCACAGTCTCCCTCCCAGGGTTGTTGTGAGGAAAGTGTTTTGTTGACTATAAAACCCCACAGAAAGGGGACTTATTATTATTGTTACATAGGGACTGACACGAGGTATGTGTCTGTTGAATGTGCTGAATCGACTCATTATTGCAGAAAATAACCCTCAGGAGCAAACAGAAGCCCAAGGAAAGGATGTGCACAATCAACGTGCAATCAATGTGCAGCATCGGAGGCTGGAAGGATCTCTGAGGCTGTCTGACCCTTATCCCTAAGGAGGGCTCATCCAGCAACCACTAATAATCATAGCTAGCACTAATACAGGTTTGAAGGTTTTCAGAGCACTTATCTTAATTTACCCTCACAACAACCCTATGAGCAAGATGCTATTATTGGTTCCAATTTATAGATGAGGAAACAGAGGTTAAATGACTTGCCCAGGGTCACACAGCTAGTAAGTAGATTAGGCTGGATTTGAATTTAGGTCTTCCTGACTCCAGGATCAGCGTTCTATATACCACACTTGAAGATCTCCAACAGTCAGTGGTCCATGAACTTGCTGAACCCAGCCTGCCAAATCCAGGAGGGACCTTAGAATTTAGAACAATGTACTATCTGCACAATATTCCCTGGGAGAAAAACAGCACAAGCATTCCTCCCCACTTTAAAGATGAGGAAAGTGAACCTCAGAAAAGGTCAGTGATATGTCCAAGGCCACAGCTACATGAGCCGAGATTCAAACCCATCTCCTAGTAATTCAACGATAATAACTAATGGAGGTGAGCGACAAAGTGATGTAATGGATCAAAGCTTCCCAAATTTATTTGGCCTACCTCCCCTTTTCTCAAAAAAAATTACTCAGCACTCCCTTGAGTTAGGTTAACCCTCATTTTTGTTCAAAATTCCCCCCAGTTATACCTAAGGTTCCTATCGCCCCTCCCTATCATTCCAGTGTCCCCCAAGGGGTGGTATTGCCCACTTTGGGAACATATGTAGGACAGCAAGCTTCTGAGTCAGGGGAGACATGGTTCCATAGCTGCCTCAGATAGTTAATAATAGAGGTACAGCCCATCTTGAGAACAGTCACTTAAACCTCCTTGGTTCCCCAGTTTGTTTGCTTTTCATTCATTTTTCAGTTGTGTCTGACTCTGTGACCCCATTGGGGGTTTTCTTGGCAGAGATATTGAAGGGGCTTGCCATTTCCTTCTCCAGCTCACTTTACAGATGAGGGAACAGAGCAAACAGGTTTAAGTGGCTTGTTCAGCATCACACAGCTAGTGAATGTCTGAGGTCATATTTGAACTCAGGTCCTCCTGACTCCAGGGCCAGTGTTCTATCCATTGTACTTCCTAGCTGCCCAGGCAGTTTCCCAGGTAACTATTCTAAGCCAGCGAGTTACAAAGCAGATGCCAGATCTGCATTAGCAGAAGAAGTTTTCTCCCTGGTAGTTCCTTATACCAATGAAATCACATATCTAGTTTTAAAAAAATTGTGATAAATGACCTCTCCTGAGTATGCAGTACTTTTCAAGGAAGGGATGAGTTCAGCTCTCATGTCATCTTGCCAACAGCCAAGGAGGACAGGGAGAGGGAAGAGCAGGGATTATTCTCCACATTTTATAGATATGGAAATTGAAGTCCAGCAAGGAGAAGCAAGTTACGGGATATCACAGAACAAATCCATGACAGAGCTAGACCAGGAACTAGAATGCAGGACTCCTAAGTCCAGGTCCAGAATTCCTTTCATCCCACTATTCTCTCTTAAAGCCCTTCAGAGATCAGGGTTTCCTAGACTCCGGTGTCTTCTGTGCCAGTATCCAACAACCCCCCACTCCTTGTAAAGCAGTTCTCCACTGAGTCTAACCCAAATTCTTCTAGCTGTACCTTTCAGCCTATTCCTTCATGCCCTCAGTGGAGACCAGAACAATAATGAAAAATAACGATAATTAATCAATCACAGTTATAGTGTTTTATAATTTATAAAGCATTTCCCTAAAAATAGCACTAATAATAATTACTAACTTTATATAGCACTTACTATGTGGTAAGCACTTTACAATTATTATCTCATTTAATCTTCACAACAACCCTGGGAGGTAGGTGTTATTTTTTTTACAGATGGAGAAACTGAGGCAGAGATTTTCTTTAAGTGACTTTCACCAGGGTCACAAAGTTAGTGTCTGAAATGACATTTGAACTCAGGTCTTCCTGATTCCCCACCCAGTGTTCTATCCGCTGCACCACCTAGCTGCCAGTGGAGAAAACCGGGACATTGTCAGAGGTCATATGGCATATCAGTGTCAGATCTAAGCCTCAAACCCAGTCTTCTCACCCCCAAAGTCACCAAAGTGGTCTTTCTACTATACCACATTCCTACTAGGCCTCTGTCTCCCAAAAAAGCACATTTCACGTATTACAAGACTGGCATGGAATGCACTTTCATCCCTCTTTCCCCAGTGTTAAATAATCCTACTCTGCTGTGTCCCTGACCTCTGTTTCCCATACATCTCATGGTAGAAAGCTCAGAATGCAAATTTCAAGCCACCAAATTCTTCCTTTTCTTCCTTCAAACCAGATTCTCTTCCTGAATTTCCTACGTCTGTTAATGTCTCCATCTTCCCAGGCAGCAGGATCTTAGCACTCATCACCTTCCCTCTCCTAACCCAAACCCAATCTCATAAGTTACTAAGGGTTCTGGATTCTATTCATTTATATTATCCTCCTCCTTTCTAGTCCCATAGCCACCAGCCATCACTCTCACCTGGACTAATTTAACTGCTTCCTCACTGTCCTCCCTGCCTCCAGTCTCTCCCCATTTCCAACCATACTGCACTTGTGGCTAGGTTAGGCTTTTTAAGCTCAGTTATGATCAAATTCCTCAATCTTCAATTCCCTCTAGCTCACAAACCTAACCACCTCCTCCAGGACCTACAGGACAAAATAAAGACCCTACTCAGCTATTCTAGGCCTCTCTCTTCAGGCTTCTCTCCTCCTATTACCCTTCATGGACACTACCCTCCAACCAAGCCCAATAGGATGGATAAAGAGACTGGAAACATTCTAGTTGGAAACCATAGGCAGAAGAGCACAAGAAGAAAGGCAGAAGAAGAGCAGCCCTCATACTGGGGGCCCAAAAGACAAGGTCCTGCTCAGAGCAGGCCAGGCTGCCATTTCCCCTCTCCCTCTAGCTCCAGGCCAGCAGAAAAGGTGAGCACAAATAGCTGAGGCAGCGATTTAGCTAAGCCTCTGCAACTGAGCATTTCACCAGAGCAGTTCCACAAAGTCCTTTATCACTCTAAACAGCAGGGAGCTTTTGAAGAGGTAGGGTGAGAAGGGTCCCTACATCCAGCAGGCAGCTTCCAAACATGGCCCAACTCTCTATCATCACTGCCAAAGGGAATAATTCAGGGGCAAAAATAATCAGAAGCATTTGTAGAGCTGGAATTTCTTATTTTTTTTTTAAAAAAGGAGTTTAATGTCTCCAGAGAAGATCTATATATTTTAATCTTGACTGTAAAATGAAGAAGCACTTGTAAAATGTATGAAGCCCTCCCCTCACTACTCTGCAAATCATTATTTCCACTTTAGGGTGATTGAGCTAGGACTAGGACCTCAGAAGTCATCTAGTGCAACCCCTGGTTTTATGGATGAAACTGAGGGCCAGAGAGGTAAAATACCTTGTTGAAAGTCTTAAGTACTGGAGACAAGGTTTGAACCAAGTGCCTCTGAGGTCAAAGCACCATTTCTAGAGTGCTCCTGGATCTCAAAGGTCAATAAGTATAGGAAGCTACAGCATATTGTGCACTTGCCTCCCCATGTTCCTGAAGGCCAGGAACACATTGAGAGGAGAGAAGGAGAGACCAGGTTGCAAGGTCAGTTTCTGCCACAGAGCATCTCTAGATCACAGACTGCAAACACATCCTCTATCATCCTGAAAGCCCAGCTTAAGTTCCCCCTCTAGAAGTCCTAGGTCACAAGGAGCTCTCTCTCCTCATAGCTCTTCACTTGTCTCAGTCCCTTGGGCTACTCTAAGATTTTCTATACCCTACCCACACCCAGTTCATTGCAGTGCAGTTTAGTGGGGGAGAGGATCACCCAGCCTCCCTAAGAAAAAGGATTGTCCAAAGACCAGAGACTGGGACTCCAGCTTCTCCCATGCCTCCCGCAGTGGCCAGCCCAGAAGACAGGAAATTAATCTTGTCAAAATGAACCAAAGACACCAAGATATAAAGGAAATAGCTGCTGCTCATGGAGTCATGAGTTCAAAAAAATAGTCATTTCACTTAGTTATATAATAATGGGCAAGTCACCTCTTTCTGTCTCCGTTTTCTCATGTGCAACACTGGAGAGATGCCAATAACACTACCCTGCTTTCAGGAGTGGAATGAGTGAAATGCTTGGTAGACTTCAAAATACTATATGAATATGAACTGTTTTTAGTTCCAGTTAGTAGTGTTTGCTGCTCATGATCAACTTCAGTTCAGTTTCTGCTCTTGTGGTGGTTAGTGGCTGCTATCATTATTGGTTTCAGGTAGTTGGATGGCCCAGTGGATAGTGTTTGACCTGGAGTGAGGAAAATGTGAGTTGGAATCCTGACTCAGACACTTAGAAGCTGTGTGACCCTGGGCAAGTGCCTTAACCTCTCTCAACCTCAGATTCCCCACGTGTAAAATGAGGATAAATAACAGCACCAGTTTCCCAGATTGTCAAAGGAATCAGATGAGATAGTATGTATAAAGTGCTTCGTAAACCTCGAAGACGTCACCAACGCTTGTTCTGATTATTTGCAGGGTGCTACTCTCAGTGTGCTTTCCGGGTGATCCCTTCTGCTGGGCCCTCTCCTCTTCTCTCCCTACACCCTCTGAGGCCTCCTCAGAGACCATACTTCACTTATCTTTGAGCAGATGATCCCGGGTTCTCTGGATCCAGCTCCAGGCTCTGTCCTGAGACCCAGGTCCACATGCCTGAGCATTTCGGCAACTTAATGTTATGTGAAACTCAACACATCCCAAATCAAATCTGTCCTCTCTAGCCCCCACCGTTAAGCCCAACCCTCTTCCTAACTTGCCCATGTTCCCCATGGCATGCCATCCTCCCAGGAGCCCAGGTTTGAAATGTCACTTTCATCTCCTCACATTCTCCCACTCTGCCCCCAAACCCACTTGTCATCAGAGCTTACTGGTTCCACCTTCACATCATCTTTCTTATCCGTCCCCTTCTCTGCACTCATGTAGCCACCACCCAGCCAGCATCCTTCAGGCCCTCCTCATCACCAATATGGCTGATTGCAATAGCTTCCTAATTCATTCTTTCTTGTCTCCAGTGTCTACTCCATAAAGCTGCCAGAATGACATTCCAAACCTGACATGCCACCCCTTCCTGCTCCAGAAGATTCAGTGGCTCCCTACTACTTCTAGGATCAAATACAAACTCTGTTTTTGGCTATTTAAAGTCCTTCATAATCAGGCTCCAGCCCACCTTTCCAGGCTCTCATAGATTTCTAGTTTTCTGCCAAACCAGAAAGCCTGGGGATGCTGCTCCCCCATGGCATTCAATCTCCCATCTCCATGCCTTTACCCAAATGTTCTTTCAGGCCTAGAGTGAATCCTCAACTCACTTCTGCCTCTTAAAATCCCTGGTTCCTGCATAAAGCAGGTTGCCTCCAGTTGCTAGTCCCTTCACTCTGAAATCACCTTGTATTTACTTTGTATGTATCTTGTATTTTTATTTGTATATATATATTTTCCCCAAACAGAGTATAAGCTCCTTGAGGGCAAGAACTGTTTCATTTTGTTTTTGCCATCCCCAGCACATAGTACAGTGTCTGGTACATACTGGCTGCTTAATAAATATTTGTTGATTGATCATTATATTAGGGGCAGACAGGCCCAAGGTCAGAAATCTGTTAGAATTCCTTGACTTGGGGCAAATTAGACAGAAGACATGCTGTTCTGAGGGAAAGTCTCTTACAATGCCTGAATTTCACCAAACACCAGAGTTGGAAGGCAACTTAGGAGATCTTAGGAGATCATTTTACAGATGGGAAAACTGAGATCCAGAGAGGACAAATTATTTCCCCAAGGTCACAAGGCTTAGTGAGAGGGATGAGACTTCAACCTAAGTCAACCTAAGTGGCTCCTACAACATCGCACTTTCCATGACACCATGGAACTCATAATCCCAGAATCTCAGATTAGCAAGGGCCTCCAGAACCAACCCTTACCTGCCCAAGAACCTCATCCAATATACTTAAAGAATCATCATCCAGACTGTGCTTGAAGACTTCCAGAGAGAGGAGACTTACAGCCTCCCAAGAGAGCCAGATCAGAAAGCCTGGGTCTTTGTTGTCACTGATGCTGCTATCTTGTTATTGTAACATCAATACCACCAAGACTACAAGCAGTAGAGATGGGGTCCAAACCCGGATCTTCTGACTCCTGGACCCAAGGGCTCTTTCCAATGCACCAACTACCCTGCTCTATGAGGGTGCTCCTAGTCTATGCATTTGGGAGACTAAGAAGCAGTATCGCCAGCTAGCCCAGATGTCACACTGTTGCTACTGGATTTTGCCAAAGCCCAGCCCAGGTGATTAGGTTTTAATTCCTCCAGTGGAAAGTCTTTCTAAATAGGAATGATAAAGCGGTGATTGCAAGTTTCTATTCCTTTCTATTGCCTCCTTCCAGTTTCTAAAGTCAATCTGGCAGTGAGTGGCCTTTGCGGTCACCTGCCAGTTCAATCGAGGAGGATTTTCTCCAAGCTTCAGATAGCTCAGTTCTCCCGCCTCCTCTGAGCTCCGGGAGAGAAAAGCTTTGCCATGAATATTTCTGAAATGACGCCTCCATTCCCTTAATGGGCTAAGCCCTTCAAAGAGATGCTGTCCATGGGCGATGGGAATAGCTTGGATTAACTTGATCCAACTAACATGCCTTGATCCCCACACGCACCCAATGCTGACACACAAATCCAGGTTTGGCTCATGCACAGACAGGCTCCTAATTTCACTAGCAACAGCCCTCAATTTCCCAGACCCCTCATTTGAAATCACAAGGCTAGAAAAGATCAAAGACGTCACCTAATAAGACCATAAGACCAAGTTCAACAATCAGGTAAACTCAGCGCTGTGTGAGTGGTGCTCAAGTTGTCCTATCTGGTAGTTAGGGTTCACCCTATGACCAGAGTCAGGAATCAGGCTGTGGCCAGACTTAGGGCTCAGTCTGTGGCCAGGGTCATAGCATAATAGATTTAGAACTAAATGGGACCTTAGAGGTCATCTAGTTCAACTCTCATTTTACAAATTTAAAAACTGCGATTGAGTGACTTACTCAAGATCTTTTAGGTATTAAGTGACAGGCCCAGGGTTCAGACTCCTTAGAATTCAAATTTAAAGTTTTTTTCCCCATTAAACCATTATTCAGGGTCAAGGTTCAGCCTAGGGTCAGTGACAAGGTTAATTCTGGGGTCAAGATCAGGGTTCAGTCTGGGACCTCAGTCTCAAGTCAGCAACATGGGTCAGTCTGGGGACAGGGTGAGAGTACAGATTTAGACCAATATTAGGGTTCATCCAGGGTCAGAGACAGGGCTCAGTCTGAAGCCAGGGTTAGGACTTATTTGGGGATAAGGGTCAGAGCTCAGTCTGGGGAGAGGGTCAGGGTTTAGTAGGGGGCCAGGATCAATTCTCAGTTTGGGGTGAGAGTCCAACCTTAGTCTGAGGCAAGGGTTCAATCATATACCAGGGTCAGGGCTCAATCTGGAGCTAAATGTGTGACCAGAATTAAGCTTAAGTGAATGATTGGGGTGCGAGATCAATCTGTGATCAAGGAACCAAAGGCCTCTCCATCTGTGGCCAAGCTGAGGCTTTATTCCAAAACTGCAGTTAGAGGGTGGGTCTGGCTTTGTTGTCATTATTGCTTTCTGCATGAAGAGAATTAGCCCAAACTGGATAGGACAGGAAACTGTGTTTCCTTGCCTATCTGCTCTCTGTGTGTGTGTGTGTGTGTGTGTGGTTTGTGGGCAAAGGTGGGAAGGAAAGGAAGGAACATGACTTAGGGAAGAGCCCTTTGACACAGGGCTCAGGAATATTGGGTTTCATCTCAGGCCCTCCCCTCCCTTGCTGTGTGACCTTGGACAAGCCACTTCCCTTCTCTGGGAAGCTCCAACAACTGTGGAGCATTCAAGGCCACAGAAAATGCTGCATCGCTGCAGAGTGACAAGTGTGGCGTCCCGGGGAGCCCCGCTCACTGCAGAGCAGTCAGGGAAGAGCACTTGCAGCTACAGTTACTCATCCAGAGAGGCCGATTAAATATCTTCCCTCATCAGTCCGTTTTGTTCCAGCTTAGCAGATTTCTGGTCTCCCCACGTATTCCCAGAGAGCTGCAGAAATCAGCCCAGCCACAACAACCATAGCCCCTCTGGTGTAGCATGCATGACATCAGGGAGAGGACACTGGGTTTAAAGACAAAGGACTCAGGTTCTAATCCCAGATCTCTTGTTTACTAGGCATGACCTTGGGCAAGACAAGGAAACTCTACAGGCCTCAGTTCCTTCATCTGTTAAATAAGGGGGCTGAATCGAATAGTCTCAACCATCTGAGCCTGTGATTAAGTCTAGACAGCAACTACTGTGTACCTAACCCAGTGCTGGTTATGCACTATGAGTGACAGAAAGGAGGGAAAAGTCAGGACCTTCTCTCAGAGACTTGTGGGACACCTTCCCACCTGTGCCTGCAGAGAGTCCCTAGTCTGACAGCCATGGCATGACCTCTTGGTTATAGGGACCTTCAGGGAGCTCCAGGTCTAAAGGAGAGATATAGCCCCCATTCCAATCCATGCCATTCAATAAGTATTTCTGAGCACCTACTATGTGCAAGGCCCTAGGCTTGGTGCTAGAGTTAAAAAACAAAACAAAACCCTGCCCTCAGGGAGCTTACAGCCTACCAAAAGGGATACCATATATACATATATAAACAAATGAAAAACATAAATAAATCATCCCAAGTAATTTCAGAAAAGAGAGAATTTCAAAAACTGGAGCAATCCAGAAAGGCCTTGCATAGGAGATTGATCTAAGCTATGCTCTGAGGGAAGCAAAGGATTCTCTGGGGCAGCAGTTAGGAGAAGAAACATCCAGATGTGGAGAAGCTGTTTTGTACAGCAAACAGCTGGTAGGCCTGTTCTACTAGAATGGAGAATGCAGGAAAGGGAGCAATATGAAATAAGACTGGAAAAAGTGCAAGCACTAGTGTAGACAGCTTTAAACACCAGGCTGAGGGGCCTGTATTTTATCTTAGAGGCACTAGGAAGTCAATGAAGAGAGATATGGTCAGATTTGTGTTCTGGGAATACCTATTTTGGTGGCTGTGCAGAGGGATGAGAAGGACAGAGAAGATTTTGATAGCCCAGGTGAAAGGTAATAAGGGTCTGACGTTTACTTCCAAAGGTACCTGATTTCTCTAGGCAGAGGCTGTGCTGATACAGACAGATTTTAAAATGGTTATGGAGATACCAAATAACTCAGTCTGGGGATTGAGGGACAGGGAGTCGTCAAGGATGACTCTGAAGTCTTAACCCTCAGTGACTGGAGAGATGGAGACACTAGCAACAAAAATGGGGAAGCTCAGAAAAGTAAAGCTAGACGTGAGAAGAAATGCAAGGAGTCCTGCTTTGGAAATGCTGAACTGGACATGCCTCCAGGACGTTCTGGCAGGAATGTCCATCAGGCATTGAGTAAAGCAAGAGTGGAGGATTCCTAGTCTGGGACAGAGGCATGGGCCCTGAGAGAGGAGATGGGACCCTGGTGCACACACGAGAGATGAGACACAGCCAATACAGAATTAACAAAGCAAAACTGAACTTGATGTTGTGTAAAAACCCTGGATCTTCTACCACAATGGAGAACACCAAAGGCAAAAACAATCCGAGGAGAATTTCACTGTGGTATTTAGAGTAAAAATAATGTTAACAACAGCACTCATATAACATTTTCAGAATTACTAAGCACTTCACACAATAGCCCCTGTGAGGTCTTAGATTAGTAGCCAGGAAATCTAAGAATGGGTCTTGCTCCTGCTATTAACCTTCTATGTGATCACAGACAAATCTCACTGAGCCACTCTGTGGATAGGATTTATCATCTATTAAATGAACAGGCAGCTAGGTGGCACAGTGGATAGAGTGCCAGACCTGGAGTCAGGAAGACTCATTTTCCCAAGTTCAAACCTGGCCTTAGACACTGGGCAAGTCATTTAACCCTGCTTGCTTCAGTTTCCTTATCTGTAAGATGAGCTGGAGAAGGAAATGGCAAACTGCTCCAGTATCTTTAAAGCCAAAAAAACCCCAGATGGAGTCACAAAGAGTCAGACATTATTGAACAGAAATGGAAGAGTTACTCTATGTCCCTGTGACTTCAAAATGACCAGGTGAGGTGAGGTTCTGATCAGTCAATTAACAAGAATTCATTAAGTCCCCACCAGATACTGGACTAGAAAACAGGGACACAAACATAAAAAAACAAATCTACCCCTGTCCTGGCGGAGCTTACATCCTAAGAGAAGAAACAGCAAGTACCAGAAAAGCAAATATAAAATATATACCAAGTGATTTCTAAGAGCGGAGGGAGGCCCTATTAACTAGGGAGAATCAAGACAGGCTCCCTGTAAGAGGTGACTCTTGGGCAGCACTGGGAAAGAAGCTAGGGATTCTATAAGGGGAGGACAAAGAGGAAGAACATTCTAAGCGTGGGGATTAGCCTAGGTAAAGGATGGGGGCAGGAGATTGCTGTATATGGTGGAGGGAGGAGCAGCTGGGAGGACAGTTCTGCTGGACAAAGAATATAAGAAAGGGAGTGAGTGATGTGTAAGTGTCCAGCTAGATAGACTGGTGCCAGATTATGCAGAGAGAGGATTATGCATTTATCCTACCTACAGGCAACAGAGAGCCACAGGAATTAAAAAAGACTGCATAAATGCCCCATGGAAGTACTATACTGCAAAATGCCCCTAAAGATGAATCTGGCCTAGTTACTTCTGTGTCTGAAGGTTACTGGCTCTCCCTGGGTACAGGATGCCTGAGAACATAAAGAGTAGGGGGGACTCGGACTCATGGGGGTGGGGGCACAGCTGCAGAGGGGAAAGCAGACCTCAATTCCAAACTGGCCAAAGACGTCTAGGAAGGGACTTGAGAGAGCGAATATGAGGCCAGGAAGGACGTTAGAAAGAGAAACAAAACTGCAGGAGCTAGAAGGGGCTTTAGAACTCAGAATGAGAAAGCTACAAGGGATATTAGAAGACAAAACATAAAGAGGGGCTTAGAATATAGAATGCAAGAGCTAGAAGGAGTGTTAGGACATAAAATATAAAGTTTCAGAGCTAACAGGAGCCAGAGGAGATAGAATGTTAGGGCCAGGTGGAAATTCAAACCCACTGTAGGTATACTCCAGGGTCCTACTTCCCCCTCTCTTCATCTTCCCCATCCTCCTCATGCTCCCCACCCCTAGGCAGGCTCACTCCAGGGGGGCCAGAGTCCACCACTTTGGCTTGTGTAGCCCTCCTTAATTCTCTCTTTTAATTGTTTCATCAGCATGATTACAGGCTTCTTAATAAAACATTTTCTTTATAAAATGAAATGGCTTCATTAGAAGTCTTGGTGCTGATTGCATCTGAAAAAGCTGTAGCCATTAGCTCTAGGCTGCCTCTTACTTAGGTAGCACCCACCCCTCAAAGCAGAGATGTAATGATGGGAAGGAAGAGAGGATTATTCTTAAAGAAAGGACACTGAGTTGGGAGACATGGCTTAAATCCTTGCTTTCCTATTAACTGGCTTTGTGACCTTGGCAAATCATTTACAATCTCTGAGCCTCAGTTTCCCCATTTTGTAGAGTGAAAATAATCATACCTATACTAACTACCTCAGGATTTTTACAGAGAAAATACTTTATAAACTATAACATATTCAGAGACATCTCAAACTCAACACAGCCAAAACTGAGCTCATTATTTTCCCCTAAAACTCTCTCTACTTCCAAGGGTCACCATTTCTCTCAAGAGCACTGTCATCTTTCCAGGGTCCACATTTGTCACTATAGTTTTATCCTCAAGGTCTCACGCTCCCTTACCCCATGTAATCCAATCAGTTGCCAAATCTTGCCATTTCTACCTCCACATCTCTCTTATCAGAGCCCTGTACTCTCACAACTACCTACAATCTTAATTCAGGCTTACTGAAGTCCTGAATTCAAATCCAATCCCAGACACTTAGTAGCTGTATGATTCTAGGCAGGTCATTTAACCTCTGTCTCAGTTTCCTCAGCTATAACATGGGGATAATAGTAGCACCATACTACCCAGAAGGATGATCAAATGAGATAAAATTTGTAAAGCACTTAACACAACGCCTAGTAGACACTTAATAAGTATTTCCCCCTCCATTTCTCCTCCAAACCATCCTATGCACTGCTGCCAAAGTAGTTCTCCTTAAGTATGTACACTCAATTAACTCCATGGGCTCCCTATTGCCTCAAGGATAAAATAAATAAAAATAAGACTTTTATTTTAAAAATAAAAAAAGACTTGAGAAACATTCCCTCTTACAGGGTGGGAGATGAATGGTGATACGGTGAAAAAAACAGAAATGATGTGGTCAGACATGTAGGAGGAAAACCAGTGAAGATGAAGAAGAGTTTTAAGTGACGCAGGGAGAAACAGCATCCTAGGAGTTTATGACCAGGGAGGGGAATTATCTTTGTATTGTCTGTGCCTATTTAGTTATTAAAGCGCTCCAACCTATCTTTCCAACCTCACTGGACCTTATTATCTCCCAAGTCCCTCCAATCCCCCACTGTGATCCAACCAAACTGGCCTTTTTTCTGTTCTCCTATCTCCATCCCTTTTCACTAACTGTCTCCCACACCTGGGGTGGCCTCTGGCCTCCCTTGAGCCCTACAGAATCCTTTTCTTCCCTTAAGCCACAGCTCAAACCCCACAGGAAACCTTATTCTAACCCCCCCACCACCACTGTTAGTGTCCTCCCTCCCAAACTACTTCACAGTTAACTATTTGTATATATTTGTATTTATTCTCTCTCTATTTATTCCATATGTGCTTGCTCTCTTCCCCATCAGAAAGTATGTAAGGTGCTTGTAAGTTAGGTCTATTTCATTCACTCTGTCTTTTATCACGAGTGATTAGCACAGCGTCTGGTACAAAGTAAGTAAGCACCACACAAATGTTAGCTATCATCATCATCACCACCATCATTATTATTATTACCTGAAGGCAGGAGGACCCAAGTTGAAAGTCTGCCTCAGGCACTTATAAGTTTCATGACCCTCGAAACTCACTTAACCTCTGTTTATCTCAGTTTTCTTATCTATAAAATAAGGATAACAAAAGCACCTTCCTCCCAGGGATGTTCTGAGAATCAAATGACAATTTATGCAAAGTGTTTTGCAAACCTGAAAACTCTATATAAATGCTTGCCATTATTAGTAATATGTTTTCATCTACCTGTCTATGCTTCCTATTCCATATACTTCATATTCTAATCTATTTCCCTTCCCTTCTCAAGGATGGTAATATTAAGTTCATAAGTCTTTCTAACCATTCCAACCACTCCCCTAGTACGTAGGAGACTTGTGATGCACACACTGTAGTCACCTTGTGTACAGTGGCCTCTCAATTCATCAAATTCCTCAGCTTCCAAAACATATCTGCATCATGCCCTAGACCTCACTATCACCCTTGTGCTACATTCACCCCTCCCTCCCTCCATCCATCCATGTATACAGGCATTCAATGACCACTTATTAAGGTAATGATCTACTATGGAGAAAACCAGCTCTGATATAGTGGATGAAGATCCAGCCTCAAAACCAGAAATACCTAAGTCCATGAACTACCTCTAACTCATTCTGGCTGTGCGACCTGAAGCAAATTAACATCTCTGTGTTCCAAGAAACTCTCCAAGACTTAAATTTGCAGAAAATGTCAGCATGCATTGGTAGAAGTTTCATCACCCAGTTCCAATGCCAGTGATACTACTGGTCTGATTCCTATCCTACTGCCACGTACAAGGCTCATCTAAGCACAGGGGCTGAGAAGATAATTCCCCTCTCTGGTCATAAACTCCTCTCCTGCTATTTCTCCCTCTGTCTCACTTTTCTCAAATCTATTCTTCATTGTTGCCAGTTGTCCTATGTGTATGACCACTCTGTTTCTGTCTCAATTGCCATAGCATCAATCATCTCCCTCCCTCTAAGAGTAAATACTCCTTAGATCTTTTATACAGGCTTTTTCCCAAGGTGATGTCATCTGTTCTAGTGAATTCAATGATCATTTTTATGGAGATAACTCTCAGATCTACAAATGCAGCCCTCATCCTTCTCCTCTGCTCCAGTCCTTCATTGCCAGTTACCTGTGGACAACTTCATCTGGAAGCCCCACTGACAGAGTACATTCAACAAGTCTCTCTCCCCCTCTCTGTTCCCCAAACCACCCCCTTACAACTTCCCTCTATTGAGGGCACCATAATTCTTCTAGACCGTTAGTTTTGCCATGTTACTGTTAGTGTTAGTCTTGCTTTGCCATCTTCCTCCATATCCAATCAGTTGCTAGTCTTGCCAGATACCTCTCTCACCTCTTGGCCAGACTATTGCAATAGTCTTTTCACTGGTTTCCCTGCTTCCAATGCATTGTCTATAGAATAGCCAAAACCATCTTCCTAAGATATAAATCTGACCATGTTACATCCCTAGGCATGTAAAGCCTCCCATAAAAGGCTCCAATCCATCCTTCCAGAGCTGGGCACTATCACTCTATTTCATGCTCTCTCTATTCTAGACAAACTAACCTCATTGATGATTTCCCCCCAAACTCAAATTTTGATTCCTATTTCTTGCCACTGAACCTCTGCCTAGGCTGCCTCCTATGCCAGGAAACTGAGTACCTCTTCACCCTTACCTCTGGACTCAGCCCGGATGCCATCTCCTGCATTGGACTTTGCCTCGTCACCCCAACTGTGAGCCTTCTACTATTCCTCAAAATACTTTCTATGGACACACATAAGAAAATACGAGGCAATCTATCTGACACCTACACACATACAAGTAGAATGTAAGTTTCTTGAAAACAGGGACAAACTTTTATTTTTTATTTATGTATTCCCACAGCCTTGATGAGAACCTTGCAGAATCACACAATCACAGTCAGTCAATAAATGTGAATTAAGCACCTACTGTGTGCCAGGTATTGCACTGAATGATGGGGATACAAAAGAAAAGGGTAAAAGAATGATCCCTGCCCTCTAGGAGTTCTCAGTCTAATGGGGGAGACAAACTGCAAGAAGTTGTAAGGAACCTGGAATGGACTGATGATCAGAGGTTGCAGAAAGGCCCATTTTTTGGTTCAGTATTAAGAAGAACAATTACTGCTGTCCAAAGGTGAATTACTACATACTAGGAAATAGAGTTTCCCATGGAGCATTTTGGATTTCTAATGTCCCTTTTAGTTCTCTCTACCCCCATAAAGCAGGCCCTTCAGCCTGGAGCAGAGCAGGCCCAGGGAGGACATGATTATGGTCCTCAAGTATTTAAAGGGCTGTCACATGGCAGATGGAGCCCTAGATTAAAAGGCAGTACTGGGAGCCAAGAGGGAGGAACAAGGATCTACACTTTTGCCCTTTTCCTGCCACACTATACTTCCTCCCATAAAGCTGAGGAGGGACCTTTGAGAACCTCTGCTTCTTCCTCCTTCCTGGAGTATGTGGGACTTGAACTCAGTTTTGGAGGATGAATGAGATTCAAAGAGAGGTAGAGAAGAGACAGCCCACTGCCAGAATTGGGGATGGTGTGAAAAAGGTTTGAACATAGGAAAGTATAGGACAATCTGTACCCACTGCTCCTAGATCTGTCTTCTGGAGTCAAGCACAACTAGATTAATTTCTCTTTCCTAGGGGGTCTTTCAAACACCTGAAGACTAACAGGCTTCCCTCCCAAGTCACCTCTTACCCAGGCAATTTCTTGGTTCCTATAACCAGGTCTCATATGACATAGACTCAAGTCTAATCATCATCCTCATCATCATCCTCCTCCTCCTCCTCATCATCATCCTCATCATCATCATCACCATTATGTTTCTAATGTCCTTCCTTTCCTAAAATGTGGTACCTAGAACTGAGCCCAAATCGCACCGAGCTATGTTCTACTCTGGGCTCTCCCTTCCCTTGCCTGAGGCATGACGCACCTATTAAAACAGTCTAAGATCACAGGAGTTTTTACAGGTGACACATCTCTCTCTTGACCCCTAATGAGCTTCCAATTTACTAAAACAACTGCATCTTCTTTAGGCAAACAAGTCTTTAGCCAAATCCTCCACTTTGAGCTGGGTCAGAACAGAGGCATGGATATTTCTGTTACATTTTACATTATTAGACTGAATCCTTTGCTCTAATCTAGCCCATCACAATCTTTCTAGGTTCTGATTCCAACTTTCAGTATCACCCAATACTTAACAAACAGTATAGCCTTAGGTAAGTCCTGTATCTTTTCAGTAATTCTGTTTTTCTCACTTGTAAAAATGAGGGAAATAACCCTTGCCCTGCCTCACTCACAAGGGCATTGTTAAGATCATCTAAAGAAACATATTGGACACATTTAGCTCCCAAACAAGCAGCTCCCTAGAGATCTGAACTACTTCTCATCTATTGTTTTCACTTTCTTCCTTCTTTCTCCTTGATGGTCCCTTTCCACTTCCTTGATACTAGGTCTAACGTTCATGTTGTTTACTGCATTTTAAGTTGTGTAGGACTCTTCATGACCCCATTTGGAGTTTTCTTGGCAAAGATGCTGGAGTGGTTTGCCATTTCCTTCTCCAGCTCATTTTAAAGATGAGGAAACTGAGGCAAACAGGGTGAAGTGATTTGTCTAGTCACACAGCTACTAAGTGTCTGAGGTAGGACTTGAATACAGGAGGATGAGTCTTCCTGACTCTAGGCCCAGCACCCTATCCACTGCACCACCTAGCTACCCTAGAGCTCTCAGATTTTTTTTTTTTTTTCAGTTTTTTTTTTTTTATTTTTTTTTATTTTTTTATTTTTTTAATGTTTAACAATCACTGCCATACAATTGCGATTTTATCCCTCCCCACCCACCCCCCACTACCTCCCTCCCTCCCCACGACTGCATACGATTCTGTATAGATTCTACATATACTTTCCTATTGAGTATATTTTCACTATAGTCATGCTATGTAGTCAGACTAAGATAAATGAAAGAATCCGTATAACAAATCAGAACATGATACACAAACAGATACACATACACAAACATGATCTGCTACATTATGTGAGTGACTTCCATATTTCTCTCTCTGAGTGTGGAAGGCATTTTGCCTTGAGGTCCACCATTGGGATTTTTTTTTTTTTTCAGAAGTTCTTGTGTTATTACAAAAATCTAAGTCTACCAGAAAAAACTCTCACACACTGTGGTTGTTGCTGTGCATAAAGTTCTCCTGGTTCTGCTCCTTTCACTCAGCATCAGGTCATATAAGTCCTTCCAGGCCTCTCTGAAGTCTTCTTGTTCATCATTTCTTATGGCACAATAGTACTCCATTACATTCATATACCATAATTTATTCAGCCATTCCCCAATTGATGGACATCCCCTTGACTTCCAGTTTTTGGCAACTACATAGAGTGCTGCTATAAATATTTTTGTACATGTGGGACCCTTTCCCATTTTTATGATCTCTTGGGGATATAGTCCTAGTAGCGATGTTGCTGGGTCAAAGGGTATGCACATTTTTGTAGCCCTTTGGGCATAGTTCCAAGAGCTCTCAGATTTTTACAAAGCACTTACTAGTTTCCCCACAACTAGGTGAGGTAGGAAGGACAAGCAAGAAAATGCCCATTAGGTAAGAAAACTAAGATTAGGAAGCTCAGAGACAAGAGGTCACTTGCCCAAGGTCATAAACAGCTAACCAGTATGGGAGCTGGAATTGTGACCTTGTGTGACCTGTGGTCCTCAAGTTCCCCAAATGTTAAGTGAGGATTAGATGATCTCTAAGGTCCCTTCCAGCTCTATGGGAGGAAGTGTGGCAAAATGTGGTATCAGGAGGCCTGAGTTCAAACCTCAGCCCTCTTCCTCAAAGTTGTGTAACCTTTAACAATAACTTACTGGCTCTGAACCTCAGTTTCCTCATCTGTGAAAAATAGAGATTACTAGATACTTTGCACTATTGTTTTAAGGAAAACACTTTTTTAAAAATATTAAACATGAATTATTGGTATTACTATGTCCGATGTTCTCTGTTTATTTCCAACTCTGATATTCCATGCTCTGCATTCCTTCCAGTGAGTATTTAGAATATTCTAAAACCTTATGAACTCTAGTGACAGTGTTCCCTGCCTCCGAAAGTAGTCAATGCTACTGTGGGAAAGCTCTAAGTATTAAGGAGTTCTAAGTTATGACGAGTGAAACCTGTCTCTCTGGAATTTCATTTCTTTGGTCCTCATCTTCCCCTCTGGAATCACTCATGACAAATCTACTCCCTTAGCAACACAACAGCCCTTCAGATACTTGGACACAATGATCACCACCCTACCCCTCAGTCTCCTCTTCCCTCTGGCTTGGAGTCTAGCACAGGATCCAAAATTAAAACCTGAAAAAGACATTAGAAATCCATCTTGTTCCATAGGAAGCAGAACAATCTAGTGCAAGGGTTCTTAACCTGGGGTGCAGTCCATGGATAGATTCCAGGAGGTATGTGAATCTGACTGGGAAAAAAGATTACATTTTTATTTCAATATAACTGGTTGCCTCTGTAATCCTATGATTTATTTTATACCTTTAATCACTTTTTTTTCCCTTGACACTGGGGTTCTCTATTTTGCCCAGACTGAAAGGAAGTTCAGAGGATTCCATTAACTGCCAGATCCCAATTCTGACTGGCATGGAAGCTTTAACCTGCTCTGTTTCTCTGCCCTGGGTGAGTTAAATGCTCAATTAAAAAGTCTGGTACCTTTCTGCTCCCTGGGGCTCACCATAATGGTGCCAGACTTTGTGCAGACACCTGATCGACTTCAGCCCTATTTAGCTTAAAACTCCTGAACTCAAGCAATCCACCAGCCCCACCTTCCTCAGCAGCAGGGACTACAGGTGTGTGCAACCACTGCTGTGGTTATTGTTATTCAGTCATTGAGTTGTGTCTGGCTCTTCGTGACCTCATGGACCATAGCACACTAATACTTTCCATGCTCTCTCTCTCTCTCTCTGTCCACATACTCACTCACACACACACACACATTAACAACTCTTGGTCTAGTGGAAAGAAAGCCCTATTTGGAATGAGAATACCTGGTTCCAAACCCTGACTCTACAATATACATTCAATGTAACTTGCTCACTTAACCTCTCTAGGTCTCAGTCTCCTTATTTGTAAATTTTGGGATTTGGATTATATATCTTCTAAGGTGTCTTTTTGCTCTAAGTCTATGACACTATGAGACCTGAAGTTGTGATTTGCCTGAGGTTGCCCAAGCAATAAATGGAACCAGAATTGAACCCAGAATGTTTTTACTTCAAATGCATCAAAATACTGTTTTCCAACCAATCTCATTCTTACTTGGTTTTGAGTCCCCTAACTTTTCTGGTCATCCCTGAGAGTGGTGGTGAACCTCTTAAAATGTGGTGCCCAGATCTGAACATTACAATCCACCTGAGTCTAACAAGGGAAGAAAACAGTGGAACTAGTACCTCCTGTGATGGAACATGAGTTTGGTACAGTTAGCAAGTAAGCCCAGGAAACAAATCCATAAAACAACGACAATTTAAAGAAACAAAATATTAAACTCCTCACAGACAGCAACTGATTCTCCATCATCTCAGACCCTCTAGGCCTTTCTCCTGATAGGGGGTAGAGGTGGGGAAGGAACAGAGTTTTAATTATTTATTGAATTTCTGATGATGTTGAAGAAAGAAATGGAGAAAAGGGGGAAGGGACAAGAGAGAAAGGAAGTAAAGAAGAGAGAAGATGAGGATCTGCTCCAGATCATAAATATCCTTTCTAAAAGGTGGTGCACAGAATTGAAGAGAATACGCCAGAGGGTTCTGACCAAGAAAGGGGCCAAGAGGATCGTAAATTCCTTCATCCTGGATCCTAGCCCTCTATTAATGCAAAGGGAGAGAAACTGAGAGAAGAGAAAGATCACTATAATCCCAGATTGTTGAGTGATGATTTAAATAACTACAGCCTTCATAAGAGTACTCACAGTTGTGTGATCACTAAGAAAGCAGGAAATACCTCAGTTGTAGGAGGTCTGGGCTATTGGCTTAGCAGAATTTTAGACCTTAGAGCTAGAAGCCACACCAAGGAATATGCTTTGTTCTAGCCCTTTAACTTCAAGCAGGTAAGAGGAGGAGGAGGAGGAGGAGGAGGAGGAGGAGGAGGAGGAGGAGGAGGAGGAAGAGGAGGAGAAGGAGGAGGACTATGAAGAAGACCACGACGACGACGACAGCATATTTGAAGGTGCTTTACATATGTAAATTCATTTAATCCTCACAAACAACCCTGGGAGGTAGGTGTTATTATTATCCACATTTTATAGGGGAGGCAACTGAGGCAAACAGAAGTTAAGTAATTTACCCAAAGTCACACAGCTAGTAAGTTTCTGAGGCAGGGTGTGTACTCAGGTTTTCCGACTCCAAGTCCAATGCCCTAACTGCTGTGCCATCTTAGAATTCTAGGGTGCTGATGGACTTTACTTTGTTAATTCAGGACTAAACATGTCTTAGTACCTATAACTGTGATGACTTTATTAGGCACTGCAGGAGTTACATAGTTTATCCAGTCCAACTGACTCCATGAAGCTGTCATTTTGAGCCAATAAACAGAAGGACCTGGGGTCAGACCCTTCCCAGTGACCTTTCAAAGGCTAGCTCCCTGCCTCCAGGAAAAGCAGTCTCTGAGTCACTCCTTAAGGATCTGTGACAATAACAACAGCCAGCAACAGCAATAGTTAGCATTTATAGTTTACTCTAAGGTCTGTAAAGTGCTTTGCATACATTATCTTCTTTGGAAAAGAATACATATCATGGCCCAGCCAGGGAAATCTGCCTATATGATGACGGGCCACCTGTGATTGGCCAGATGGACTCCACTTATATGTGAGGAACCACACAGGCCTATTCAAAATCATAGGGACTCTTAGTTCTAACATGAGTGAAGCTAAATAAACAAGAATCAGCCCATGTGGGAAATAGTCCAGCTTCCTCCTCTGCTCAGAAGAGTTCCCAAACTGAAATGTCTCCAAAGGACTTTCTAATAGGTTCATTCATTTGTTCCTCTTGACTCAGATGACAGGCTGCATCCCATTTACTTGTAGTAGCCAGAATGCTCCATTAGTTTCCTCATAACATTAAGAGATCTGCAGTAAGGCCCCCAATGTGTTGGGTGGCCCTCTTGCAAAGGATTTCCAGGACATAAGAAAAATCACTTGGGTCATAAGGCAAGGATGGACAGCAATCTAAACAGCTGGAAGGGAGATATGAAATCACAGTGCCACCAACACAGACAGAGAAGGTAACCCTCTCACCATCCTCTGCCCTGGTCAGGTTCCCTCTATAATACTGCATTTCCAGCCTCAGGAAATGCCATGTGATAGAAGGGGCATTACAAGGATGAGGAAGAGAATTCTCTAGCAATTACATCTATGCTGTAACTGAGTAGGTTATCCCTGAAGGATAGTGATTTCCCCATCACTGGAAGTATTCAAACAGAGCCTAAAAGGGTTTCCTGAGTTGGGCAGGAGATTATAGTAGATGACCTATCAGGTCTCTTATCACTCTGAGCAGCCAGAATTCTACCAATAGTCCTTCACTGGTTCTTTGCCTCAGGCCTACCTACTCAAATTGAGATTTGTATCCCAATAAGGATTCAGTCAAACCAACATTTGAGGAAGGGACAAAAAAGAGCCCAAGATGGTTCTGCTACTGCTTTCCTCACCAACATTGGCAAGATGGTAGGGGAAAGTGTAGAAGTTACACAGGAGTCATAACCTCCTAGTCATATGCTATGAAGAAGATAGGATTTTCTTTACTGTGGACCTATTGCAACTTCAGGCCTGAGAAAAACCCTCCCGGAAAAATCTCCAGGGAGTGCAGGAGCCAACCAAACAGTGACGGATGGCTGTTGTTACAAGCAATTTCCTGGCCCCTCTCATCCTCTCTCTCCCTTCAGGGCCCCCAGCCCAATCGTCAGCCTCCACAGCTGACAAATGATCTTCATGTATCCATGACAGCAGAACAGGGGCCAGAGACATTTTCATTATAGACAGCAAAGTTGCTCAAATGCCAAAAGTTTTTTTCTACAGAAGGCTTCTCTGCACTTTGTCATGGTTAAGGCAGTCTGTTTTTGTTTTCATTTCAAACCCCCAGTACTGGTCAAGCACATATTGTGTATATGTGCATGTACCAGTGCATATGTGTGTCTGTGCATATATAAACACGTTTATTGTGAGAAATATATGCATGTTTGTATTTCTACATTGTGTATGTTTGTATATTTGTTTCCATATGTATATGGGGTTTTTTGTACATATGTTTGAGTACATTTCTGTACATACATTACATGACTATATCAGTGTACTCATGTTTACATATGACAGTGCAGTAGAAATGTAAAATATGAATCAGAGGTCTTGGATTCTAATCTAATTCTAGATTCTAATCTTAGCTCTGGCCCTTAACTCTCAGCTTGTCCCCTTCCTAGATATGTGACTGTGGACAAAGTCCAATAACACTCTGAGCTTCAATTCATTCATCTGTACTTTGAGGAAAGAATACTTCTGCGACCTGCCTCACAGTAGGTTGTAAGCACAGGGTTCTATGAACCTGAAAGTGCTTCAGAGATGCAAACTGGGACTATATATGTATGTATATATGTATGTATGTATGTATACGTGTACATGTATGTAGGAAGAAAGAAAGGGAAGAAGGGAAGGAGAGGGACAGAGAAAGGGAGGAAGGAAGGGAGGGAGGAAAGAAGGAAAGAAGAAAAAGAAAAAAAGAAGGAAAAAGGAAGGAAAGAAGGAAAAAGAAAGGAATGAAAGAAGGAAAGAATTCACATAGAACACTTTATTAGGCAATAAAGGAGATAAAGCTTAGGTAAGAAATGACCCCTGTCCTGGGCCAAAAGAAGCACAGAGAAAACTCAGAGAAATTAAGAAAAGCCTTCAAATACTATCTATCCAATTTCTTCCCCTTACAGATGAGGATACTGAAGTTCCAAGAGGAACAACATGCACAAACTGACACACAGCAAGGAAGTGGTATCATTGGCATTAGAAATTGTCTTCTATTTCTAGCCTGGTAGACTTGCCACTTTGGAATCAACTTAATGAAAGGATAAGCTTAGGGACTTATTAGGAACTCCTTAGAAAGTGCTAACCAGGATCCAGTGGGCTCAGACACTGCCCAGCCACAAAACCAAACTAGGGTTTGTATGTAAACCAAACTTGGTCTGAAGTCAGGGCTAGCCAGAGTCCCTGGTTGTACAGACATTTTTTTAATTCACTGGCTCCTCCTGTCCAAACTTTATTACTCTTCTCTTATCCACTGTTGGTCTAGAAAGGGCCAGTATCCTTGGGATAAGTTCAGCTTGATGTGGAAGGATCAGGTATTGAGTATACTGGCCTAGAGACCCCAGCCTGATTCTCCCTGCACCCCCAACCAAATGAATCCAAGACACTGTCCTCAACCATGGATGGACCCACCTATCAGACTCAGAGCCAGGATAGGCTGGGTCAAAGCACAAACAACTGCTGACTCTAGGCATGCGTGAGCGCCTGTGCATGCCCCTGAGTATATATTTGTGTGTGTGTGTGTGTGTATGTGTGTGTGTGTGTATGTACATAATTGATGAAAATCCTCCATGGTTTCAATAGAAAGACCACCTAAGTCATAGGACTGTAGGATTTTGAGCTAGAACTGATTTTAGAAATAATTCATTTTTCATAGAACCAACATTCTCATTTTACAAATGAGGAAACTGAGGACCAGAGGCCTAAGGCAAGGGACTTGGCAAAGGTCACTCAGGTAATGCTCATTAGTATGTCCCAGATTTGCATCCAGGTCTTCTGATGGATAAAACACTAAGGTGAACTTCAGGAGTCCTGGAGATGAATGCTGACTCTGTCTGCCCTTCCCTCCAATACTGTCTTCAGGGTCCATCAGAGATCACTGGGACCAAAAGAGGAATATAGGAGGAACTTGGGAAACAAACCATAATTCCAGCTAAGAAACATGATAGGCTCAGATTGGCTAATATGACAAAACAGGAAGATGATAAATGTTGGAGAAGATGTGTGAGAGTTGGAACACTGATTCATTGCTGGTGGAGCTGTGAGTTGATCCAACCATTCTGGAGAGCAATTTGGAACTATGCCCAAAGGGCTACAAAAAGGGTCCCACCTGTACAAAAATATTTATAGCAGCTCTCTTTGTGGTGGCCAAAAACTGGAAATCAAGGGGATGCCCATTAACTGGGGAATGACTGAACAAGTTGTGGCACATGAATGCAATGAAATACTATTGTGCTATGAGAAACAATAAATGGGAAGACTTCAGAGAGGCCTGGATAGACTTATATGAACTGATGCTAAGTGAAAGGAGCAGAACCAGGAGAACTTTGTACACATCAACAACCACAGTGTGGGAGGAATTTTTCTGGTAGACTTAGTACTTCATTGAAATGTAAGGACTTAAAAAATTTCCAGTGGACTCTTGAGGCAAAACACCTTCCACATCCAGAGAAAGAACTATGGAATTGGATCGCAGATAGAAACAGACCATTTTCTTTTGTTTATGTTTTGTTTTATTTTATTTTATGGTTTCTCCCATTCATTTTAATTCTTCTATGCAATATGTATTTAATAGGAAAACACGTGTAGAACCTATATAAGATTGTATGCCATCTCAGGGAGGTGGTGGGGAGGGAGGAGGGAGTGAGGGGAAAAAAATCTAAGATATATGGAAATGATTGTCGAACACTGAAAACAAATAAAATGATTTCATTAAAAAAAAAGAAACATGATAGCCTAGTAAAGGAAGTCTACCATCAACCAAAAATCTGTGTGCTCTCTTCTCTGTGTGTGTGTGTGTCTCACACACACGCTCACGCACACACATACACACCCCATAACTAATAATTCCAAGAAGTGCCTTAAAGATAATTTCCTTTCAGAAGAAGGGCTACCAGTCGGGGGAAACTATTCTTGATCTGCTTGTCACCAAAAAGGAAGAACTGATTGCTGGGGTGGGCATGATGGGAACTGCAGAGGGAAATGATCACTTCATCTTAAAATTTGTGATTGAGGAGAGGAAAGTAAGGAACAGACTGACAAACATTCTAGTTTTAAGAAGGGCAGAATTCAAAGGTTTCATAGAAGGACTAGGGAAGATCAGAAAGATGAAGATCCTATAGAACAAGTTTGCTCAGAAGATATGGGAAATTCTCTAGTATTAAATTCAGAAGATATGAAGAGAAGTAATTTTACTAACCAGGAAAAGGGGAAGTTGTTCAGAAAGATGGATGTGGCTACTCAGAGAACAGGCTGAACAACTTAGATTTTAAGAACTCTGTCTCAGCTGAATAGGATATTAATTACTAACACTGATCAACAATAACAGAAATAGGGAGAGCTGTTCATTTCCTTCATGAAAGTACGAGGAAAGGTGAGAAATCACACAGGCAGTGAGTGGGGCACTGGCTGATGTCCCTACCCTCCCATCATTCTCCAGCTGCTCCCAAGCTCCTCTCCCAGAAGCTTGGACCCCCCACTCAAGGCAAACACTCTTCTGCTATTGTTTCTGCTGGCAAGAAGAATGGACAAGGAAGGATGGGATTAATAGACAGACAGTACAGATGACCAGTAAAGAGATAATATGAGACTATACAGCTATCCTAGAAGAGTTCAAACCACCAGACCCAGGCGAGCTACAACCTATGAAACTAAAAGAAATGGGAGATGTTATAGCTGAGTCCTTGATCAGGTACCACAAAATGGGAGAGGCAATGCTGTGCTATGATGTGGGCTAGAATGTCATACAATTAAATGGATTGAAAACTGATCAAAGTTAATTAAATGACTGGACTCAAAGAGTAGTTGTTCATGGTTCAATGTCAACTTGAAGAAGGTCTTCAGTGGAGTGCCTCAGGAATCTGTCTGGCCCTGTGGTAGTTAATATTTTTTTTATACAGTACTTAGGAAAAAGGCATAGATAGCATGCTGATTCAAATTCTCAAATGGTAGTGAGGAGGAGCTAAATTAATTCCATTTTCTTCAACACCTATTTATTGAGGGTTTGCTATATGCCAGGTATTATGCCAGGAACTGAAGGATAACTAATCAAAAAAGATCATGACAGGCCAGAATATTGTGCTGAATTTAATAAGATGAAAATGAATACTGATAAAAGTGAAGTCTTACATCTCCTGCAACTCTTTTTGCAGAGGGAGGGAGTCCAAAGAGTGTAACACTACACATAAGGACATATTTTTTGATGTACTAATTAGCTAATGTTTTTCTATTACTCCTCTTTTTCTTTATGTATATGTGTGTGTGTGTGTGTGTGTGTGTACATACATACATATCTGTGTTATAAGGAATAGTTCTCTGGGAAAGAAAGAGAGGGAGATAGGGAGAAATCTAGATGACCTACAAACAAAATATGTCAATAAAATATTTTTTTCAAAGTAATGTTTTACATTTGGGTTCAAATAATCATTTTCCCAAGTATAATTTGGAATGGGTTGTATGTATGTGTGTATGTATGGGGGGGGTAACAGCAATTTTCCTGGAAAAAACATAAATGCTTCCATATGCAAGTGATACAGGTTCCCATGTGTTTGAGTACGTGTGTCATGTGTTCGTGTAGGCATACCTGAAGGTTGTAAAGCAGTGCATATACATGTGTTTATGGGGCAGAGAGATGGGTACCAATATGCATGTGGGTGTTGGGCATCAGATGCATTTGTGCTCATGACACAGGGTGGACCATGCACACTTCTAAAACCCGTCCCAACCTAAAGGGGCACTTACAGGTCATTGCGTAGCTCCAGGGTGTCACCTGCAGTACCTAGAGATCGGAGGTTCCTTTCCAAGGAGGTCACTGCCAGGGACAAGAGTGGGAGATGTGAGTAGGAGAGGGTGGGAAGAATCTATAATATAAGCATCTATCACAGTCTGCTCAAGTGACTCAATGAGGCAGCTGGAAAGGAGGATTTTAGCAGCCTCGTACCAAAAGGCTCTGAGCTCCTGGAATCTAGCCTATTTGGGGCAGTGAAACAAGTTCTCTCTCCTTAAAGATCTTAAGTGGAAGGAAGTTGATGACCATTTGTTAGACATAGGATGTTGTACATAGGATCTGTGCTCTGGGCCTCTGAGGTCCCTTCAAGAGCCTCACTGCTTTGAGTCCCTGTTTTAGAAATTGAAAGGTAAGGCTGGATTATCCATGGATTTTCATTATCTAGGCTCTCCTATCCCTCTCTGTTCATGTGGCAAGAACCAAGAGTCTGGTAATCATGGAGAAAACAGCTATTCATGTTTGAGTATCCTTGCTCTCATGAAGGATATTCTTAGATGGATATTGAAAGAAAAGGGAGCTGACCTAGAATCCTAGCTTCCTCTACATAGGCTAGATTACCCATCTCTGGCCTTGGTTCCTGCCCAAGCCCTTGCCAAGAGCTCTAGAACAGAAAGACACAGGACAGTGTCTGGTTTTGTATGATGGCTTGGCCCTCCCTGCCCACCCCCAGCCCTCCTTTCTCCTGATCCATGATGCTACTCCATGACTGGATGACACTGAGCTCTGAACTTCCAGGTTTGTGAACCCAGGAAATCTGAACCCAGGCCTGGTCTGTTGACCAGAATCTGTTGACTCTGTTGTGATCATTTCTGTGACCCCTGATCCCTATTCTCTGACTCTCAATCTCAGTGCCAATTTAGTGACTCTACTGTGCTGAGCTCCAGGGCTCCTGATCCATGAGCTGAACCCAAGCTGGGCCTGAGCCTGAGCCGAGGGCCCCCTCCATGCCTGCATCAGAGGGCCCTTTGGGTTGCCAGAGGGTCTTGCCTGTCCCTGGCAGACAGGTTTGGCCTGCAGGGCAGCAGGTGCATAGTGCAGATTAAACCATTCAAAGGCTCCAGGGGACAAGACCACACACCTGGGCTTTCTACGCACCATTGGAGTTGATTCGAAAGACATTTGCTGATGTCTCCTGGAACAGCTCCTGGAGGTTGATGGGATCGATCTGGGTGGCTGAAACGAGAGGGACCAGGGAGCACAAAACATAGTTAGTGACTCTAACACTATGATGTGTCTGTCAAGCCCTGAGGAGATTCTACAAAGCTACTAGATTTGGCAATGTGACCTAAAGAGGTCTGTCAGGCACTCAGGGAATGCATGTGCCACAGACTAAGACCTACACTAGGCAGAGCAGGAGAGACAAAGGAAAGAGGTACAGCTGTGCCTCAGAGAGGTCAGAGGGAGAGATGTAGCCCCTGACCTCAGAGAGCCCTTAGAGGGAGAGGAAGATATAGTCTATTCTTAGGAGTCCCCTCAACTAAGGGGAGATAGAGTTCCTGTCATCAGAAAGCCCTAGGGTTTAGGGGGAAACACAGTTCTTGACCCTGCCCTCAGGAGGCCCCTGGGTTTAGGAAAGACATAGCTCTTGTCCTCTGGGGGCCCCTGTTCCAAGGGGGAACAAACAGATTTGGTCCTCTGGAAGCCCCAGTCTGAGAGACTGGGGATGAAATGGACACTCCTTCAAGGAAGGTCCTTGGCCAATGTCACCCCTGAACCCAACAAGCACAGGGGTCAAAAAGACTGTGGTTGGGAGTATTTCCTATTACTGAGTAAGCTCACACAACAACACTGTGAAAAACGCCTGAGGTCAGCTATTCCTCTGGCTTCTGCACCCTGGTTAACATTGGAATCACTTTCAAACACACAACATATAATCTTCCCTCAAGGAATAACAAGCACCTCTTTTCCATTAACTTGGCATTTTAAGCAGCATCTGTAAAACTGCCCTTCCTCTCTGCTCTGTTCTCTCACCCTCGACTCCTTCCTTCTTATCCCAACTATGTCTTTCCTTCCTTCCCTTGCCTCCTCTGCATACTCCTCTTTTCCTCTTTCTCCTCTCTGCCCCTTTTTTCTCCACCCCTCTCCTCTCCTGCCTTCTCCACAGCTTTCCATCCCCCAATCAGCCCTTCTCCTCACCTCAATCCCTGCTCCTATCCTCTGCTCTCTTCCCACCTCCTTTCCCTTTTCCTATCCCTACACACTTGGTGGAGGGCAGACAAGGGGGAGGACATAATAGCTATCTTCAGACATAGAAAGAGCTGGCACAGGGAACGGGGATTGGGCTTATTCTGTTTGATCACTTTATGCTTAATGTACCAAAAAACTTCATAATAATTCAGGTTGCTCCAAAGTAGGAGGGGTGGATTCAGGAGGTGGTGGGGTCCCCTATGCATGCTGAAGGCTGGATGACCACTTCTCAGATACACTGTGGACAGAGATTCTTCTAATCCAAGACAGACATTAAGATCACTTCTTTTTATTATGATTATTGTTTGAAATTCCAATTTATGACAAGTCTAGTCTTTGGCAAGCTCTTTTTCTCCTGAATGACAATTTTAAGATCACTTCTAATGCTAAAATTCTGTATTCTGTGATTCTTCTCTTTTTCATGTTGCCCTTCTATTTCTATGGGGCAAAGATTCCCCTATGCTGTGGAAGAAAAAAAATCCAACCTGCCATCTGTGCCAAGAGCTAACTCTGGCTCCCAGGAGGCCCAGTAAGATGCAGGTATTAGAGTTATGTAGTAATTGGGAAAGAGAGTGACAGTGTGGGGGAGTGGGGTATGGAGGGATGAGGGGCGGGGGAGTGCTGATATTGACCTCTAAAAGGAGGTCAGCACCGCCCCTCACACACATTATGGGGTGCCCTCCCTCCCATTCACAGTGGATTTGAATTCGGGGTACCTGGGGGTCAGAATCCTGTTTTTCTTCTTATTCTGTGTATGACACTGGGCCATTCCCTAACTCTCCCTGGACCTCAGTTTCTCTATCTATAAGCAAATGAAAGACTTGGAATAGATGATTGTTAAGGTCACTCCCAGCTCTAAATCCTATGATTCTATAAATGACCCATCAAACTTGGGAGAATGGGGGTGGAGAGGACTGGAAGAGAGCCCTATGTTTGAATCTATATAACTTGTCACTTCAAGCACTGCTGCTACAAGATTCTAAAGGGCAGTACAGAGTCCTGGAAAGAGAATAACAAAAATAATAATAGCTCCCATTTCTACAAGGCTTAATAAAAGGCTTTCCTCCCCTACGGTCCTGTGAGGTAGGTAATACAAGGGTTATTATTCCCTTTCCATAGAAGAGAAAAGAGTCCCAAAGCACTTTGCCCCAGGTCACACATCAAAGAGGTGACAGTCAGTCAAGAAGGATTTATTTGTTAAGCACTAGCTCTGTGCCAGGCACTGCACTAAGTGCTGGGGATACAAAGAAAGGCAAAAGATAGACCCTGCTCTCAAAGAGCTCACGGTCTTAAGACAACGAGACATTCCTAACTATTCCAGCATTCCTAACTCCCAACCCAGTGTACACTCCACCACCCGGGGAGCCTCTGTGATTGAGGAATACAGATGGATGGAAGAAAGGCTCCAGGAGAAGATAAGATGGAAATGTGAGAGGATGTGAACACAGGAGTCCTCTGGCGGGGAGGTGGGGCAAGGATCTAACTGGGTCCTGACATAAGGAAAATCAAGGGGTCATATTACCCTGGCTAATGACATCAGTGCCTAGCCTTCCTCAAAAGCTTTCTCAGGCATGGATAATACATCATTGAGATAGGCTGTCTGTCTTAAAAGGATTTTTAAGACTGTGGGATGATTTGGCACTGACAGAGCACAGTGGATTATTCGAAAGGTTGTGAACCAAAGACATTCTGGGAGGTAGAGGAATGAGAATCTACAATGGTGAATATAATGGATAAGAACCAGTCATTTCAGACCTATATCCCCTCCTGAAAATCTAGTCCAACTCTTATCTGTCCCTTGACCCATAAAGAAATATCCAGTCTGGCTTAGGAACATGGGAACAAGACGAAGAGGAAAATTATCCTATGTTCTGCAGTTGCTCAGCTGAAACATTTGAAAAACTGAGGGTGAGGTGAAGTTAGCATCACACTACATGGAGCCCAAATAACTCTCCCACGCTGGCTTGACTTGGTATTGTCCTCCTTCCCCAGTCCTTGGTCCTCCTCTCTGCCTTCAAATCCCCACCATCAGAATCACTCCTGGGCCAGACGAGAATAATAAATGGGGCTTTGGAGTCTTCGGTTCATAGAATATTAGAGGTAGAAAGGACCAGAGAGATTATGTAGTATAAACCCTTCATTTTACAAGGACTTAGGGAGGTGATGTGATTACCAAGGAGAGTCACAGAATCTCAGAAATGGAAGAACCTTGGACAGCCTCAAACTGAAACATGAATTCCCTCTCACATCTTAGGTAAGAAAATGAAAGCCCTGCAAAGGTTTCACTGTACCTAAGGTCACACAGTTACCAAGTGGCAGAACTATTAGTTGAACTCAGGTCTTCCTTCCAAGTCCAAGGCTCCAGCCCCACTAGAACTTCCCCTAATTAGTCCTAGTACTGTCTTCCAGATGCCTTCTGTCCCAGAAATACTGATCTGATGGCTGAAAACAGCAATCATCTCTCTTCCAAGGCTTTTCCTAGGTTAAAAACACCACTATTTTTTCAACCCACCTCCACTGACCATTCCAGTTGCCCTCTCCAGGTCCCTGGATCCCCTCCAGGTCATCAGTGTCCTTCCTCAAACATGGCATATAGAAGCAAATACAGTTCCAAACTGAACACATCAGGCTATATTGACACTCAAAGTGTCCAGGATGAGGAGTATCAGAGTCCTCCTTGATTTAGTTCTGGTCAGACCAATATGGAGCTTTAGGTTCAGTTTCTGTTGTCATATTTTAGGAAAGTTGTTGATAAGCTAGAGAGTGTCCAAAGAAGGGTGACCAAATAGTGGAGGGTCTTGTGATCATGTGAGGACTGGCTAAAGCACTAGGAATGTTTTGTCTGGAGAAGATTTGGGGGTAGGGGGAGGGTAAGGGTGAGAATGGTGGCTGTCTACACATGTCTAAAGGGTTGTCACACAGAGAAGGGATCAATGCCCTGAAGGCCGACCTAAGAACAAGTTTTTAAGAACGTAGGTTTAGGTTGGATGGAAAAAAATTTCCTAGCAATTAGAGCTGTCCAAAAGTAGAAAACGTTACTTTGAGAAGTGGTACATTCAATCTCATTTTTTCAAAGGAAAGTGGTAGATGTGTGTATGTGTATATGTATATGTGTGTATGTGTGTGTGTGTATGTGAGAGAGAGAGAGAGAGAGAGAGAGAGAGAGAGAGAGAGAGAGAGAGATGAGAAGAAAGAAAAAGAGGAGGGAAGAGATCTACAAACAATACTACAAGCATTTATTATGTACCTACAATGTTCAAGACACTGAACTAGATTCTAAGTATACACTGTGAATCCTTAAGATTAGGAGTATACACTTTCTTTTCAAAACTGTCATCACCAAAACCAATGGAGCCCAAAGCAGAAGGAAAGCAGAAAACTGGGGGGAAATTATACAGTACGGTTCTCTGATAATAAAGGTCTTATTTCTCAAATATATAGGGAACTGTGTCAAACTTATAAAAATAAGAGCCATTCCCCAACTGATAAATGGTCAAAGGATATGAACAGCAGTTCTCAAAGTAATCAGACATCAAGTCACACAAAAAAATGCTCTAAATCACTACTGATTAGAGAAGTGCAAATTAAAACAACTTTGGGAGGGCGGAGCCAAGATGGCGGAGTAGAAAGACGCACATACACATAGCTCTGAACCCACAACCCATAGAATGGCTACAGGGAAGTAACTCACGGCGAATTCCACACCCAGAGGCCACGGAATATTGGAGCGAGGGAGATTTCTGTTCCAGAGAGACCTGCAAACCTCTCGCCGGGGGGTCCTTCGCGCTGCGGACTGGGCGCTGGGACTGGGAGCTGAGTGCAGCCCTGCCGCGGCCGAGGCACCGAGAGGAAAAGATCCGAGCAGGCTTCACAGACAGGATCTCCAGCGGCCACACGGGTCCCTCCACCCACAGAGGGATCTGCAAACCTCTCGCAAAAGGTCCGTCGCGCTGCAGACACAAAGCCCAGCCCAGACCTGCTGCGGCCACGGCTGCGGCACCGAGAGAAACAGATCCGAGCAGGCTTCAGGGACGGGATCTCCAGCGGCCACACAAGTCCCTCCACCCACAGGTGACAGGGGTGGGTGAGAGAGTCTCTTTGGCGGGTCGAGAGGGGAGTGGGGTGCCCCCATAATTCAGGCCCCCCCCGGGAGGTAGAAGCTGAGAGGCGGCTGCAGACAGGGGCTCCCCAAGCGGGCGGGAGCCTGAATCCATTGCAGAAGGTCTGCGCATAAACCCCCTGAGGGAACTGAGCCTGAGAGGTGGCCCTGCCCCGATCTCAGCACCAGATCATAATCTCATACTGAATAGCAGCCCTGCCCCCGCCAAAAGCCCTGAGGCTGGAAGCAGCATTTGAATCTCAGACCACAAACACGGGCTGGGAGGATCAGGAGGTGAGGTGGGTGTGAGGAAAATATTCAGAGGTCAAGTCACTGGCTGGGAAAATGCCCAGAAAAGGGAAAAGAAATAAGACTATAGAAGGTTACTTTCTTGGCGAACAGGCATTTCCTCCCTTCCTTTCTGATGAGGAAGAACAATGCTTACCATCAGGCAAAGACACAGAAATCAAGGCTTCTGTGTCCCAGCCCACCCAATGGGCTCAGGCCATGGAAGAGCTCAAAAAGAATTTTGAAAATCAAGTTAGAGAGGTAGAGGAAAAGCTGGGAAGAGAAATGAGAGACATGAAGTCAAAGCATGAACAGCAGATCAGCTCCCTGCTAAGGGAGACCCAAAAAAATGTTGAAGAAATTACCACCTTAAAAACTAGCCTAACTCAATTGGCAAAAGAGGTTCAAAAAGCCAATGAGGAGAAGAATGCTTTCAAAAGCAGAATTAGCCAAATGGAAAAGGAGATTCAAAAGCTCACTGAAGAAAATAGTTCTCTCAAAATTAGAATGGCACAGATGGAGGCTAATGACTTTATGCAAAACCAAGAAATCACAGAACAAAGAGAGAAGAATGGAAAAATGGAAGATAATGTGAAATATCTCATTGGAAAAACAACAGACCTGGAAAATAGATCCAGGAGAGACAATTTAAAAATTATGGGACTACCTGAAAGCCATGATCAAAAGAAGAGCCTAGACATCATCCTTCATGAAATTAAGGAAAACTGCCCTGAGATTCTAGAACCAGAGGGCAAAATAAATATTCAAGGAATCCACAGAACACCGCCTGAAAGAGATCCAAAAAGAGAAACTCCTAGGAACAGTGGCCAAATTCCAGAGTTCCCAGGTCAAGGAGAAAATACTGCAGGCAGCTAGAAAGAAACAATTCAAGTATTGTGGAAATACAATCAGGATAACACAAGATCTAGCAGCCTCTACATTAAGGGATCGAAGGGCATGGAGCAGTATATTCCAGAAGTCAAAGGAACTAGGACTAAAACCAAGAATCACCTACCCAGCAAAACTGACTATAATACTTCAGGGGAAAAAATGGTCTTTCAATGAAATAGAGGATTTTCAAGTATTCTTGATGAAAAGACCAGAGCTGAAAAGAAAATTTGACTTTCAAACACAAGAATGAAGAGAACCATGAAAAGGTGAACAGCAAAGTGAAGTCATAAGGGACTTACTAAAGCTGAACTGTTTACATTCCTACATGGAAAGACAATATTTGTAACTCTTGAAACATTTCAGTATCTGGGTACTGGGTGGGATTACACATGCACACACGCTCACATACATAGAGACAGAGTGCACAGAGTGAATTGAATAGGTTGGGATCATATCTTTAAAACAAAATGAAATCAAGCAGTGAGAGAGAAATATATTGGGAAGAGAAAGGGAGAAATTGAATGGGGCAAATTATCTCTCATAAAAGAGGCACTCAAAAGACTCATTAGTGGAGGGATAAAGAGGGGAGGTGAGAGAAAAACATGAAGTCTACTCTCATCACATTCCACTAAAGAAAAGAATAAAGTGCACACTCATTTTGGTAGGAAAACCTATCTCACAATACAGGAAAGTGGGGGATAAGGGGACAAGCAGGGTGGGGGGGGATGATAGAAGGGAGGGCATGAGGAGGAGAGTGCAATTCGAGGTCGACACTCATGGGGAGGGATAGGATCAAAAGAGAATAGAAGTAATGGGGGACAGGATAGGATGGAGGGAAATATAGTTAGTCCTATACAACACAACTATTATGGAAGTCATTTGCAAAACTACACAGATATGGCCTATATTGAATTGCTTGCCTTCCAAAGGGAAGGGGTGGGGAGGGAGGGAGGAAGAGAAGTTGGAACTCAAAGTGTTAGGATCAACTGTCGAGTAATGTGCTTGCCACTAGGAAATAAGAAAAACAGGTAAAGGGGTATAGAAAGCTATCTGCCCCTACAGGACAAAAGAGAAGATGGAGACAAGGGCAGAGAGAGATGATAGAAGAGAGAGCAGATTGGTCATAGGGGCAATTAGAATGCTTGGTGTTTGGGGGGGGAGGGGATAAAAGGGGAGAAAATTTGTAACCCAAAATTTTGTGAAAATGAATGTTAAAAGTTAAATAAATAAATTTAATAATAAAAGAAATTTCTTGTCTTTAGCTTCAAAGACAAGAAATTTCTTTTAAAAGCTAAAAAAAAAAAAAAAAAAAAAAAAAACCAAAACAACTTTGAGCTCCCACCTCATACTTATTAGATTGACTAATATGACAGAAAAGGAAAATGATAAATACTGGAAGGGATGTGGAAAAGTAGGTATAATAATACACTGTTGGTGGAGTTGTGAACTAGTAAAACCATTCTGGAGAACAAGTTGGAAAAATGCCCAAAAGGCTATAAAACTGCATACCCCTTGACCTAACAATACTACTACTACTACTACTACTACTACTACTACTACTACTACTACTACTACCATTCCTACTACTACTACTACTACTACTACTACTACTACTACTACTACTACTACTACCATTCCTACTACTACTACTACTACTACACTACTACTATTACTGTATCTCAAAGACATCAAAGAAAAGAGAAAGAGACCTATATGCACAAATATATTTATAGTAGATCTTCTTGTGGTTGCAATGATTTGGAAATTGAGGAGATGTCCATCAACTGAGGAATGGCTGAACAAGTTGTAGCATATGACAGAATACTACTGTGGCATAAGAAATGACATGGAGGATTGTTTCAGAAAAACCTGGGAAGACTTATATGAACTGACACAAAGTGGTGAGAAGAAGCAGAAGAACATTGTGCACAGTAACCGAAATAGTGTAATGATGATCAAATGTGAAAGACTTGGCTACTTTGATCAATACAATGATCTGAGACAATTCAAAAAGATCCATAATGAAAAATGCTTTCTGTCTCTAGGGAGAGAACAAATGAACTAACTCTGAATGGAAACTAAAGCATATATTTTTTTCACTTTTGTTTCTTGCCTTTCATTGTTTTGGGGCTTCTTCTAGCAACATGGATGATATGGAAAAATACTTTGCATGGTTTCATGCATATAACTGATATCATATTGCTTGACTTCTCAGTGAGTGGGGGAGGGGCAGAAAGGAGGGAGAAAATTTTGAACTTAATTTTTTAAAGTTAAAAATAAAGAAAAAAATGAAAAAAAAAAGCATCACCATAGGCATAGCACAAAGCTAAGCAGATAATAATGAGTGCTTAAAATAGGACTCACTCAACAGGAATCAGCATGATAAAATGGAAGACAACCCAGAGTGGGAGTTGGGAGACCAGGGTTCTAGTACTGATTCTGTCACTGATCATTCAGTATGAGACCTTCCCTTCTCTAGATCTCATTTTCCCTATCTATAAAATCAGAGGTTTGAACTAAATGATTTCTAAGGTCCTTCCAAATTCTGACATTTATATTTAGATAACTACACATTCCAAAGTCCCTTCCACCTCTGATAATCCATACTCTTAAGTTCTCTGGTAATCTATGTTTTCTGTTCTAAGTATCTTTCCTATTCTGACACTCCATATTATAAAGCCATCTCTAGCTCTGACATTCTAGAATTCTGTATCAAATCATAAGCTATTTGTCCCCAGCCTATAAATCCTGAATTCTCATAACCTGGAAGTTCATTCCTTAAGGAAAGGGAGTATCGAAATGTGAATGTTTTGCCTTGGATTGAGAAAAGAATTCCTCTTCTCCTACCCCTTGTAAATTCTTAAGGTTTATAAGGGCCTTTCCTTACAATGAACCTGTGCAGTATCATTGCCCCCATTTTCCAGATGAGATAAGTGAGGCCCCATTAGGTCAAGTTATTTGTCTGTGGTTACAAAGCTACTAAGTGTCAGAGCTGGGTCACCAGTTGTACCATTGTGTACCCTTACAAAAGTCACCTCTACTTTCTGGGATTCAGATAAATGAGTGGCTGGGGTGAGATGACACCTTAGGTCCCTCTTTGCTCTGACATTCTATGATTCAAAACGCTGCTGACGTCCCACGTTTCCTATGACCTCTCTGTAGATCCTATTATGATGAAGGGAATGTGCTTTGAACTGTTAGGAGGAAGCAAGTCATACCATTCCAAGGCAGCACAGCCTAAGAAATGTCAAACATCTTTAATCACACATGGTATGCATCAAGAAATCATCAGTGCCATGACAGCTCTGGGGAGTCCTGCTGGGCACCTTTGAGCTGCAGCTAATCTATCAAAATTAGGCCCTTTTGACAGACTGGTGTTTCTCCAAGTGTAGCCAAATGGATTCAAAACTGAATATAAAACACAATATTTCTTTTTAATAAAAGGTGAGAGAAGAAAAACCTTGCCTTTCAAACCTCAGTGACAATCATAAAGCACTTCCTATCTTATCCGATGCAGCAAACACCTACCATTCTGACAGAGGCACCCACTGGTACCCACTTCCTCTTCTCCCCTACAGGGCAGCACATTCACATCATGTCAATTTCAAATGGTTCCAAACAAAGGACACATATAGAATTCCAAACCCCCTAAATGTTAGAGCTACAAGAGATGTCATTAATAATCCTAACTTACATTTATAAAGCACTTTAATTTCTACAAAGACATTATCTGACTTGATCCACCCAACAATTCAGTGAGAGGACAACACAAAGATTATTATCCCTAATAAAAGACAAGGAAACTAATGATCAGATGCCTTAAAGACACATGACTAATAAATGACAAATCCAGAACTGGAACCCAGGTCTTCCAGCTACGATTCCAGTGCACTGCCTGAGGCAGATGGAAGATACAGAATATTAGACCTTGGGGGGCCCTTAAAGTCAAAGCACAACATATATACTATATCATATTGCTTACCATTTTAGGAAGAAGGGAGAGGATGGAAGGAGAAAAATTTGGAACTCAGGATCTTGTAAAAATGAATGCTAAAAATTGTCTTTACATATGGGAAAAAAATAAAATACTATTAAAAAAATAAACTACTAAAAAAATCATGGCACAAAGACTGCCAGAAATGGAAGAAACCTTAAAACACAGAACTGCTTAAGGTCGTAAAGGACTTCTTATCATTGTTAGCATTGATAACATATTATTCTAACACTTACATAGTGTTCTGAGATTAGGTGTTATAGGATCCTGCATCTACCATTTACCAGTTAGAGGATTTGGGCAAATAATTTAATCTCTCTGGACCTCAGTTTCCTCATCTAGAAAATGGAAATAATAACTGTAGGAGTTCCCTTAAAGACTGTAGTGATCATCAAATGTGATAAAGGGCTTAAGGTGCTTAGTAAGTCTTAAGGAACAGGCCTGACACAAATGTCGGTTCTTGTTATAACACAGAATGTCAGAAATGGAACGGATCTCAGAAACAGAGGATGTCAGAGCTGACAGGAACCTTAAAACACAGCCAGAGCACAGGAACCTGAGAACACAAGATATAGAACATTAGGGTTGGAAGGTATGCACCTCAGAGATTATCTATTCCAATCTTTTCATTGTTTTAAAGGTATTAGGAAAGTCATGTCCAAAGAAGGAAAGAATGATATTTTGCTTTCCTAATCACAAGATATATGGGGAGGGAGGGAGGGAGGGAGGGAGGAAGGGAGAGAGGGAGAGAGAGGGGGGGGGGGGGGAGAAAGTGAGAGAGCTGCAGCAGGACTGTTGTTTTTTCTTCTTTTTTAATGGGTCTGTGAATTACAGGCTAATAAAAGAGCGGCAGGCTCAAGGCTGGGCATTCCAAAGCTGGAGTGTAAGCCAACTTGGCAGAGGAGGGACCAAGTGCTAGGAAAGTGGCCAGCCTGAGTTTCGTATTAGTAGAATTGTTGTCTTGCCCCTGTTCATACATGGCTCTCGTGAGATGTCTGCAAGGTCAGAAAATGGCACTGTAGGGAGCCCTGATTCCCAGATCCAGGGCCCTTCAAATTTGGATGCAAACAAGGCCAACTATTGTCTTTGCTCCAGACCTTCTACCACTCAGGCCATCCAACTTTGGCTCTGAGGATTTAATGGCCTAATTAAAGCACTAGTGTAAACACCCTGATATGAGGTAAAGAACAAGGGTCAAGGAGATAGGACCTCTGGACTCTACTCCCAGCTCTGTTTCTGACTGGCTGTGTAACCCTGGGAATCTTTCTTCTTTTTTTCCCCTCACTTAAATCAGCCTCAATGTCCTTTTGTTGAAAATAAGGGCAATGGACTGAAAGATCACCTAAAATCCCACTATGATCTAAGATTTGCACTTACTGACTTCTGACTGACTGATTAAGAAAATGAACTGGTCTGTGGGTAATATCATCTGACATTTCTCAAACTCTGTGAGGTTCATAATTCATCCACTGAAAAATTCTTAACTGTTAGAGTTTTACAAAAGTGGAATAGGCTACCCTCAGAAGGTTTCAAATTCTTTCTCACTGCCATTTCTAAAAGCAAAACTGGATGCCACTTGTTAGATTTCTGGTCAAAGGGATTTTTCAGGGGTATGAGTTGGATTAACATCCCTTCCAACACTTAGCTGCACTATTTTCCTTGCAACAATCCCTTGGGGTACTGAGCACATTCTGATATCTCTATTTCAAAGAGGAGAAAACCAAACTTAGAGAAGGGAGAAAGCTTGAAGCTTGAAGTGGTATGATGAATTATAAAGAGAACAGATTTGAAGCCAAAGGGAAAAAGGGAATGGAAAAATCATTTATATAGGGCCTACTATTTTCCAGGCTCTTTGCTAATTACTTTATAAATATCTCACTTGATCTTCATAATAAAACTGTGAAGAAGGTGCTGTTATCATCCCCATTTTACAATGAGGAAAATGAGGCAAATAGAAGTGAAGTGACTTGTCCACGGTCACACAAATGGTAAAGTGCCTAAGGTCACATTTGAACTCAAGTCTTCCTGACTCCAGGTCCAGGGTTCTACTCATGGTGCCCTTTGTCTGCCTCTAAGTCACAGGACCTAGGTTCATACCCTAATTATGCTAGTTACTACCTAAATCACCTTGGCTGGTCACTCAAAAGCTCTAGGGGCCTCAGTTCCTCACTTATAAAATGAGAAGAGTTAGATTAGATGACTTGAAGAGGTACCTTCCTCCTCTAAATGTATAATCCCATGAATCATGCTCTTGACCACAGTCACACAAATAAGGTCAATCAGGATTCAAATCCAGGTATCTCAAAGTTCAGCATGCGTTCCCACTGCACCAGCTATAAAAGCAAAGAATCCCATCATCACTGGGGTAGAAAGCTCTAAAAGGACATTATTCCAACCTCTCACTCATTTCAGAAATCTTGTCTACAGACTCTGACTGGAAGCCATTCAGCCTCTAATTAAACATCTCCTCTAATGGAGAACTCAAACTCACTCCCATACTACTGGTGAATGAAATAAAGTCTTATTGATTTGGAATCTGAGGATTCGATTCAAATTAGAAGAATGTCCCAGTTTATAAAATATTATTCCCCATTCATTCCCAATATGAAAATATTCACTGGCTCCCCATCACCGAAAGGATCAAGTACAAACTCAACAATCTGATGTAGGGTAGGTCACCTCTCTCAGTGATGACTAATATAAAACTTCTGAGCTAGGGAGGAAAGTGCAAACAGTAGGCTCAATCCCACCTTCTCCTGGCTTCCCTACCCAGAATGTTCTCCACTTTTCTCTCTCTATCCTCAGTGAGGCAGCATGGTAGAATGGTTAGTTGGTAGACCCTGGAAGTTAGAAAGACCTAGATTTGAATCTAGTCTTAGATACTTACTAGTTGTGTGACTTTGGGCTAACCTCTTTGAGCCTGTTTCTTCATCGATAAAATGGAGATGATAATAGTATCTCCCCCATAGAGTTGTTTTGAGTATCAAACAAGATAAGGAGCATCAAGTGCTTTGAAACCTGAAGGCACTACATAAACGTGAGACTCAAGGTCCATTTCAAGTGCCACCTCCCATAGGAAGCCTCACCTCAGCCCACAGGCATGGCTCTCTCTCCTAGAAACACCTGGCAGGCAGAGAGATTCCTGCGAATACAGAAGGTTTCGTTCACTCAGCAGTTAACCAACATATTACTGCTTAATGTTTTCTATGACTGTGTTAACTACCTGCCTCATCACATGTGAAATCCTAGTAATCAGAACGAACAGAAGCTGTTTGAAAACAGGGACCTTCTTTCCTCCTTCCCCCTGTTTGCTTCACAGTATCCAGGACAGCGAGCTCAATATAGTCTTACTGAATGAAGAAGGAAGAGAAGCAGGAAAAGAAGGAGAGAGGAAGGTGGAAAAGGAAGGCAGAGATGAAAAGGAGGAAATGAGGAAGGATTAGGGGAGGGAGACAAGGAGAGAGAGGAGGGAAAGAAAGAAGGAAGAAGAAAAGAAAGAGAGAAAGAAGGAAAGAAAGAAGAAAGGAAAGGAGAGGAGAGGAGAGGAAAGGAGAGGAAAGGAAAGGAAAGGAAAGAAAAAGAAAGGAAAGAAAAAGAAAGGAAAGGAACTTCCAAATACTGTTTTTCTATCTCAAGAACTGAAACCTGTACCATTTCTAAAAGGTAATACAATGAGATACAATCAACATTATCTCCCCAGACCCTGGAACACAACAAAAAATTCCAATAATAGTAGGGTAGAATACTGCTTTCAAAGAATCATACCCATAACACTGAGTCCTGGCAAATTCCAAAGCAGAAGAAGCCAAATTGGCCAAATCTGAGGTGCCTCCCTCCTTTTTTGACCCTAGAAAAACAGTACATCTTTTATTCTGATAAACATGGTAGCCCACTTTCTTGATGATTGGCTGGATGGTATTCCAAGAGAGAATAAATGGATAGATGAGTAGATAAGAGTTCTGAAACTCATTTTATTAATATAAACATATTGTACAAAGTCCATTTCTAAAAGTCACAGACCTGAGCCCAACTCACGGGAGGATAAGTTGAAAGAAAGAGGGATATTTGCACTAAACACATGATCAATGGGTTCAAGTATTTGAAGGACCTCATATGGATGACTTCTGCTTGGCCTCAGCAGTCAAAAACTAGGAACAATGGGTAGTAGTTGCAGAGAGACAGATTTCAGCAGAATGTAAAGGGGAAAAATCTCCTTTCGTGTAACTCTTCCAAAAGTGAATAGGTTGCCTTAGTAGAAAGTTATCTGTGACTGGAAGTGCAAATGATGAGTTGCTGAGGATATTGTTGAGAGAATTGTCATTTGAGTATGAACTGGACTAGATGCCTTTTTGAGATGAATGGATGAAAAGAAATTAAGTGCTGCCCCATGTGCCAAGTATTGAAGTAAAAGCTGGATATTAAAAATATAAAAATTTAAAAAACCTAGATAGCCTCTTATCTCAAGGAGCTCCCACTCTAACTGGAGGGAGATAGACACGTAAAAGAAAATTCATTTTCAGGGAGAAAGAAAAAGCCTAGAAGTCCTAAGGAGGCAGCAGATAAGGGCCACAAGCCTTTAGATTACATCAGTAGGTCAAATGACATTGTGAGGGGACTGCAAGGTATAGAGGAAGAACAGGTGCTAAGGCTTTATTCCTTCAACAGAAAGAATAAGATTAGTGACTCTCATCTCTCCAAGCCAATCAAGCATCCTGAATGGGCTCTGGGCACCCTACCCTGAAGGAATGGGGGAAGGCAAGTGGGGAGAAGGACACCCCCAGTGCTGGGTGGGGGGTCTTCTAGTAGAGGCAGGAGAGTTCCTACAACTCTGTTCCTGTAATTCTGTGATTATTTCAACACAACCCATTTTACAGCGTAAATAAATGAGACGCAGAAAGGGGAAGGTGACTCAAGATCAGTCAGTCATAGTTAGCCAGTCAGTAAGTCAGTTACAGAAATAGCACTAGGACCTGGTGTCCTAAAAGTATTAACAGGCTGAAAACCAGAGAACTTCTGGGGATGTGGTTCACTTGCATTTCAGTATTAGTGTTTAGCAATGTCTCTTCTATCCTTATAGGCAAGTTAGAGAATTGGGCTATCAGATTGGTGAGAGACTCACAACTGATCAAAACAGGCCCCAGAGAGGGAAGCGACAAGTCTCACTATTCTCTGCAACAATTAGGCAACATCTGGAATAGTTTATAAAGGCCCAGATGCCAAATTTTGGGAAGAACATTGACAAAGTAGACTGTCCTTGGAGAGGTGACCAGGATGGTGAGAAGAAAAAGGACCACATGAAAACTGATTTAAAGAATGTTTAGCCCAGAAAAGACACAGGGACCACAACTGTTATCTTCACACATCTGAAGGGCTATCCTAGTGTAGATGGTGTAGACTTATTCTGTGAGTCCTTGAAGGACAGACCAGGGAGCCAGAAAGAAGGCTTTCTTAACATCAAGAGTTATCTAACCACAGAATGGGCCACACTGAGTTCTGAACTTGGAAGATCAATCAGCAAGCATGTATTAACCACCTGCTACACATGCAAGGCACTGTACTAGGCTCTGGGAATACAAAGACAAAAATGAAATCATTCCTGCCTTCAAGGAGCTTATGTATCCAATGAGCAAAAACCACATAAAAAGAAAATTTTCAATGGAACTTGAGGAGGGGGCACTAGCAGCTGAGGAACAAGGAAAAATCTCATGTGATGCTTAAGCTGAGGTTTAAAAGAAGCTACGGAACTAAAGACGCTGAGATAAAAGAGTACATTCCAGGCATGAGAGGTAGCCCATTCAAAGACAGAGACATGATAAGGAAATGTCTGTTATAGGAACAGCAAATAGGCCAATTCTGTGGATCGAAGAGTGTGTGAAGGGTAGTAATGAGTAATAAGTCTGGAAAGGTAGGCTGGAGCCATATGGCAATAGCTTTAATTGCCAAATAAAGGAATTTGCATTTGATCCTAGAGGCAATCAGAAGCCATGGAGCTTTCTGAGCTTTGGAAGGACATGGATAGACCTATGTTTAAGCAATGTCATTTTGACAGCTGTGTGGAGGAGAGATTGGAGAGGAGAGAGACTTGAGAATAACTGGGAGTCTAGAAAAGTAGTCCAGATAAGAGGTGATAAGATTCTAAATGAGGGCAGTGTCCATGTAAGGGGAGAGAAGAGGGAACAATGGACAAGATGATGCCCAGTTAGAACTGGTAAGACTGATTCAGTGTGGGTTGGAGGGTGAGAAAGAACAAAGAATCAAGAGTGATTTCAAGGCCACAAACTTGGGTGACTAAAAGAATGGTCAAGTTAAGAAGAGAGGAGGGTTTGAAGGGAAAGATATTGAGTTCTGATTTGAATGTTATACCTTTGGGATGTCTAATTGGAAATGGCTTCTAAGTAAATGGTCATGTGGAACCAGTGTGTGTGTTCATCCTTCGTTGCTGAAGAAGACCATGCCATCAGAAAAATGATGGTATGACTTGCACTTGACTTTTGGTTTTTTTTGAGTGAGGGAGGGCTGTGCAAGTCACTAGCCTCACTTCTCCTCCAGAGCCATCTGAATCCAGTGACCAGATCAGGATGACTGGAGATGACCCAAGATGAGGCAATTGGAGTTAAGTGACTTGCCCAAGGTCACACAGCTAGTGAGTGTCAAGTGTCTGAGGTGAGATTTGAACTCAGGTCCTCCTGACTCCTGTACTGGTGCTCTATCCACCGCACCACCTAGCTGCCCCTGTGGAACTAATGCTCAGAACTGGATATATAGAAATGTGAATCATCTACAGATATGATAACTGAAGCCATGGGAGCTGATAAGGTCAATGAGAGAAGGAAGAGAGAGAAGAGGACCCAGGACAGATAACTTGAAGAATAACAAGGGTGAAGAGGCTAGCATATAGTTGGTGATACAGTAAAAAGATTGAGGAGGTCAGATAGGTAGAAAAAGAAAAGAGCACTGTCACAAAAATGCAGAGTGGGAACAGAATGCAGGAGGAGTGAGTGGGTGGTCGGTCAACATTGTCAAATGCTACAAAGAAGTCAGGATGAGGCCTAAGAAAAGGCCACTGGACTTGAGAGAGCATTAGTAACTTTGAAGAAAATGGTTTCAGTTGAGTAATGAGATGGAAATCGAATTAATGGAGACAAAGGTAAACAGTGGACAGAACCAGGAGGATGGGCAGAAAGTACAGAAGCAAATTTAGACCCGATCAGGGAAAACTTCCTAAAATTAGAGCTTCACAGAAGTAGAATGGGATGCCTTGAGAAGCTGTCCTGCCTTGGATGTCTTCAAACAGCACCACTAGTCAGTTATGTTATAGCAGAGGGCTAAACTCCTCAAAAAGGCCATCTATAACAAAGGCCTCCATTTTTGTTCCTCACATTCTTTTCTTAACCCCTGCAGCCAATCTGGCTTCAGACCTCATCATTCCATCAAAATTGCTCTCTCCAAAGTTATCAGTGATCTCATAGTTGCCAAATCTAATGGCCTGTTCTCAATTCTCCTTGACCTCTCTGCACACTTTGACACTGTTGATCACCCTCTCCTCCTTCACAGTCTCTTCTCTCTAGACTTTCATGGCAACACTCTCTTGTGGTTCTCCTCACTATTGGACCACTCTGCTGTCTCCTTTGCTGGACCCTCCTCTAAATCATGTCCTCTAACCATAAGCGTCCCTCGGGTTTATGTCCTGGGTCCTCTTCTCTTCTCCCTTTATACCACTTTACTTGGTGACCTCATTAACTCCCAGGAATTCAAATACCATTTCTATGTTGATGATTCTCAAATCTCCCTTTTCTGCCCCCAAACTCTATCGATATCCAATCTAACATCTTCAACCACCTTTCAGACATCTCAAACTAGATAATATAGTAAACGCCTTAAATTCAACATGTCCAAAACAGAACTCATGATCTTTCCCCCTAAACCCTCCTCACTTCTGACCTTCTTTATGACTGTAGAGGGCAAGATCATCCTGTTAGTTCCTCAGGCTCACAACTTAAGTCACCTTAGATTTTTCACTATCTTTCACAATACATATCCAAGCTGTGGCCAAAGTCTATCGATCTCACCTTTGTAACATCTCTCTAATATGGCCCATTCTCTCCTCTAACATTGCCACAATCTTGGTCCAGCCACCATCATCTCACACCTAGATTACTACAACAGCCTGCTGGTGGGCCTGCCTACCTCATTGTTTCTCCCCATTCTAGCTCATCCTTCAGCCTAACTTCCTAAAGTAAACGTCTAATTATGTCACCCCTCTACTCAATAAACTTCAGTGCCTTCCTATTGCCACCAGAAGCAAATACAAAATGTTCTATTTGACATTCAAAGCCCTCCATAACCTAGCCTCCTTCTACCTTTCCAGTCTTCTTACTCTCTGACACATACACTTTGACCCAATGACACTAGTCCCCTGGCTGTTCCATGAACAAGACACTCCATTCTCTTGGCTCCTGGCATTTCCTCTGGCTGTCCCCCATGCATGTCCCCCTCCTCTATTATGTCTGACTTCCCTGGATTCCTTTAAGTCCCAGCTAAAATCTCACCTTCTATAGGATGCCTTCCCTAACCCTTTCTCACTCCAACATCTTCCCTCTGTTAATTATCTCCCATTTATCTTGTATATAGCTTATTCTGTATGTATTTGTTTGCATGTTGTCTCTCCTATTAGCCTGTACTCCTTGAGGGCAGGGCCTTTCTTTTGCCTTTTTGTATTCTTAGCACAGTGCCTGGTATATAGTAGGCATTTAATAAATGTTTATTAACTAATTAGTTCTGTATAGGTTGGCCACTGCAAATTCTGTGATTCATTGATTCTTGATTTGAAGAGAGAAAGCAGAGGCAACAATTGTAGATGGCTTTTTCAAGGCATTTAGTGAAGAAAGAAAGAACAGATACAGGATGCTAGCTGTCAAAGGACCATGAGACTTAGTGAAGGTTTTTTAAAGGATAGAGAGATTTGGGTATATTTATAAGTGTATAGACCAGTAGACAGAGAGACCTTTAATATTAGCAAAAGAGAGGAGATAATAACAGTGAGAACCTTCTAGAGAAGATGGGAGGAAATGAAATCAAGGATACATGAAGCGGTGCTGATATTGCTGAGAAGGGCCACATCTTCATCCAAGTAGTAAGCAGAGGAAGAAATAGTGAAGGACGATATCACAGACTGGAGAAGAGGAGGAGGTGTTGTCAGATGAGGACAAGGGGAGAAGAGGGTACTCTTGGTGAATGGGCTCAACTGTTCTAAAGCATGAGGTGAGGGCTAAAGTTGAGAGAGTAGGTAATGGTGCTACAAGGGGCTGGGAGAAAGAAGAACTGGAACAGCCTTTGTGAAAAGTGGAATAGAGAATTAACTGAGGAAGAGTAAAAGAGTTTCCTTATTGAAATAAGTCCCCAGTTGGAATCAGATAATGTAAATTAATAGTGCATTTCAGTCCAATTGCATGACTTCCTCCAGCTCCATTCACCAACACATAGGTAGTGTTGGAGGAGGCAAATGGTAGGCGTTTCCAAGTAAGCTTAGCAATGCGTGAGCACTCACTGGACATGGGAGCTAGTGATTCCAAAGAAAAAGATAGAGTAGAACTGAACTCATTCACTAAGGGGTAAAGATTGTGAAGGGAGAAAAGTAGAGCTAGAGCAGCGATGAGGGCCTGGCGATATAATAAAGGATTATGGGTGATAGCGAAAACAAAGAATAGGTTGGGGAGGAGTAATAAGAGGGAGATGTGGAGTGACAGGTTGTGATGACATAAGGAAATGTCAGAGTTCTTGATCATCCACATGGAACGCTTGTGGGTGATGGCAAGATCAAGAATGTGACCATCACCCTACATAGCTCAGATAGAATGGAGGTATAGGCTGCAGATGAAGAGGGTGACTGTGAACCAGCATTCACCTTATGGAAAAATGAGGGAAAATGTCCTGGGAGTTGGTAGATAACTAGCCACCAAGATCTGGATCTTATGATAAATTTGAATAAAATGAACCTCAAAGGAGGAGAGGTTGCTGAATGATGCTAATAGAGGGAGAGCCTAGTAATTGCAATGGGAAACAATGAACATTTCAAGTTCACTTCAGGGACCAGTGAATCAGGCAGGCAATAAAAGGAGAGAATGAGAGAAGATACAACTAGGCCTGGAAAGGAAGGCCCAGAGATACAGTGTCCTCAGGTGTGAGCTAGGTCTCTGTGAATACAGAAATATGGAAAAATGAGAGGAAAAGGTCTAAAATGAAGGGATAGGAACTGCACCTATAATTTCACTGTTATACAGAACTCTTTGGTGATAAAATTCTACCAAGGTAACTGAGACTCTTGAAGAGATGCCTACAGTAGAGATATTAAACACTATGGCATGGAGGCAACCAGATTAAAATGTAATTGAGAAATATCTAACAAAGAAAATAAAAATACAACAAAACATAGATAATGTAAATTTGTGGTTTTCTAACTCACTCTTTGGCCCACAGGGGTCCTTATGCAAGGTTTACTGGTCCTTTTTCTATTTGAATTTGACACCTAAAGAACCTAAAGAACAGAAACATTCAGTGACTTACCTGGGTCCATACATTCAGGATGCATGATGGGTGGGACTTGAACCCAGGCTTTTTCCCTGGCTTGAAGACTAGCTCTCTAACCACTATACCATACTGCTGGAAGTTTGTTAATTATAGAGAGACAATTCCAGAGAGCACAGTGGTTGGATAGAGGCGTCAGATATAGATGGGACAAGATTATAGTAGCTGTCCCAAACAGTAAGGAATTGGAATAGGTGACCTTTAAGTTCAACTACAGTTCTAAATCCTATCCTCCCATGATTACACTCTTCATTTTCTTGTTCACATGACCTAATATCCTGCAATTCTAAACAGCAGGTAAAAGATTTCAAGCAAGTATACAGAAACATTTCATAATAACCGAAGCTGTCAGCGAGTGGAATGGGGTCCTGGAGTCTCTGGAGGTCTTTAAGACCACTAGTGGTGGATCTTAATTCTTGCTCAGATAACGGTTAGGATATGAGACCTCTGAGACCCTTTCTAATTGTGAAATTTGTTTTTCCCTTTTTCTAGTTTTCCCCTAGAAAAGGGAGAGGGAGGAGGGGGAAATTGGGAAGGGAGGAATCAATTTTCAAGATTCTATCTTCATTCCACCTGACTGACTTCACAGTAAAAGGGAAAAAAAAAATCCCTATTGCTTATCTTGGCTTTTCAACTGTGTCAGCTCCATGGTCCCCGCCCACCGTTTCCATTGTTATGGGAATAATTGGGCCTTCCAAAGAAGCCAAGAACAGAATTGCACCCATTCTGGGAGACCCCACATCGCCCCACATCCTATTGTACAAGGCCGTGTTGTTATCTGACTGGTGCAGAAATATAAATTAAGACTTTTTATGCACATTCCACAATTATGCTGCATTACAAGGATCCCTCCTTTTTTCTCCCACCCTGCCATCTCGCCCCTATCTTAACTCACAGTTAATAATAGCTCTCAATTCCACATCGCCTTAAAAATTCACAAAGCGCTTTCTACACAGGGAGGAAGAAGAATAGGACAAGTGCAATTTCCATATAGGGAAACTGAGGTTCAGAGGGGAAACATAGCTTGCCCAGAGGGAGGAAAAGGGAACAGAGAGAAGATTTAGGAAAAGTGAGAGGAATCCAGGGTAGTAGGGGAGCGGCTCCCAGCAAATGATGCCAATTTCAGTTAATTACAATCCCTCACGTATACAGAGCCTTAGCGTAAAGAGCTGACTCTGGAGTCACAAGATTCAGCACTGAAAAAATACGATGTGTGTTCAAGCCTGGGCTATGTCACTAACTTCCTATGTGACCACAAGACTCTTGGACCCTCCCTACCTGCATTCTCAGAATCAGATAAGAAACTGAACCTAGGAGGGACCTTGAAAATCAATTACTCCCCTTCCCACATTTTACAAATGAAGAAACTGCAATATAGAGAGACTGTATCCCAAGGTCAGGGTTAGCGTTGCATGGTCAGCTAATATTCTGTTTCAGCCAGCCTCCTGAAGAAGAGGAATTTTATATGAACGATCAAAGGATAGAAAACAAGAATATGGGCTTGGCTCTAGCCTACAAGAAAACTGAAAGCAGATGGCTTTTCTCCCAGGGGTTAGCTTCCCACAGCCTCTAATTGCAAGGGTCTCAGGACTCCCAACACAAACCCACTTAAAAGAATACAAACCATCAGAAGGTATTGTCAATAATGACTCAATAATTCACATTTATATAAAGTTTTAGGTTTACAAAGCATTTTCCTAGTAACAACCCTTGAAGGTGCATCAGGCTAATATTATTGTGTCCACCTCACAGATATAGAAAACAAGGTCACAGAACTTTTAAGAATTAGCACCAGGACTTAAACCCAGTCTTTGCTGATGCTAAAGCCAGAGGTCTCTTTCTTATTACAACCCCTTCTTTCCTCCCTCATGCCAAAGCACTTTCTGACCTGTGACACAGAGGCATCACTCATATACCCTTTTCTGTAGATGGTGTCACTAAGTTGGCCCACAGGGGTCCTTATGCATGGTTTACTTCTCCTTTTTCTATCTGAAAGGCCAACGCATAAAGCCTTTCTTCAGGGACATGAACAATGCAGGGAGACACTGAGACAGGTACAAACTGAAGAAGACCCCGCAGAGTCCCACAGTTCTACTACATACCAAATATGATTTTATGTGACCCAACATGCCCCTGTTCACCCACTCAGCTCTGCAGTCATGATGTAAGGGCCAATCTTAACTGTCCAGGCAGGAACATAATCCAGGCTGAAGAGGCAGAGGCAAACAGATGCACTGGGCCAAAAAAGCAGGCTTTCCTTGCTTTTCCAAGCACCTTCCAGAGAGAGGCTGGTGCTGTCATTAAGTCCCACGGAGGAAGCTGTTGTCTTCTTGACCTTACAGCTCAAGTGCCCTGGCTCACTGTTTGAACTAATATGGGATTGTGGGAGCAAATTTGGACTTCACTGGCTTCCACCCTCCACTACTAACTTATCTCAGGGAAACACAGAGCAGGGAAAAGGAGGGGAAAATTTGCTGAATTTTTTTTTAATAGATTAAAAATAGTAGAGGAAAAGCCCCTGATACATATCTAACCCTTCCTAGGAGCTCCCAAGGTGGGAATGAAAGTACTTTCCACCCACCCACCCTAGGCACATATATAAAGAGTTTCTATTAACATCCTTTGCATCATAAAGCAGCAGAGGCTCAAATTCTACTTCTGACACTAGTGTGACCTTGGGCAAATCACTTAAATCTCCCTGGGGCCCAGTTTCCACATCAGTTGGTCTAGATGGCCTCTGAAGGTCCCTTCCTTCTCCAAATATGGCATCCGAGATGTGCCTATATCTGTTGCCAGAACAATTTCTTCCTTTGCATAATATTCTTGAGATGCGTACTCTATCATCTAAAAAAGGGAAATATTTTTGTGAAGCCACAACCCTGTACGCTAGGCCACAGGTTTGTCTTCCAAGGATGGTGGAAGACACCATCCATACACTCTCATACAGCCCACTCCTTTTTATGACTACACACACGTCTGACACAACCAACAAGGAGAGGGCTCAGTCTGTGGCTTGGGTCATGGTTTCCTTTAGGACCATAATCAGGGGTGAATCTGTGACCAGGATTAGAGTTCAGTGTGGGATAGAATTGGAGCTTAATCTGTGGTCTCAGTTTGGGGTCAGAAACTGGGGCTCAGTCTGTGACCTGTGTTAGAGTTCAGTCTGTGCCTGGAGCTAAAGATCAGTCTGTGATGAGGGTTTGGGTTTAGCGGATGACCAAGGTCAGGACCCAGTATGTGATGTAGATCAGAGCTCAGTCAGTGTCCACAATTAGACATTAGAGGTAGGATAATCAGGCACTGAAATACCTTTCTAAAAAAAATTTCATTCAATAGACTCTGAAAATTATAGAAAGTTAAAGCTGGAAGTCCCTTACGGATCCTTTAATCCAGGGATCCTGAACCTTGTTTTATGTCATAGACCCCCTTGAGCAGTCTGAGGAAGTTCCTGGACCTTTTCTCAGAATAACAAAATAAAAATGTAGAAAATTATAAAAGTAACCAATTATAATGAAACAGTCATCAAAATATTAAGATTAAGATTAAGAATCCCTGATCTAACACAAGCTTTGATTTCAATGGAATAGAAAACATGAGATCCAAAGAAGGAACTGACTTGTCAGAGATCACCCAGCAACTCAGGAGCAGAGCCAGGACTAGTACCAACATTTAAAATGTCTATTAAGCTCCCTTCTATCTGTAGGTGTTCTAAGTCTATTCCTCAGACCTCTTGCTTAAATCCTGACCTCTGATTGCTCACATTCCAGATTCCAAACTTTGCTTCCCAACCTTCTAGACTTTCAGACAGAGTGGATCCTGCTGGGCAACCTTATGCAGAAGCAGCTTGATATAATGGGTAAGCCCTGAATATGGCACTGACAGAATAGCGTTCCATGGAACCTCTAACAAGGCCTTACCCACTCTCTGGTCCTCATAGATTGCGGTAAGGATCAAATGGCATTACACATAGGAAGTGCTTTGGAAAACTTAGAGTACTATATAAATTTCAGCTGTTATTATTATAATGATTGCTATGAGATAATAAACATAAGTATTTGTAAAGTGTTATGCGGATCTATGTTACTATTATTATTACAAAATAATGAATCTTAGAGTTTGAAAGGACCTCCAAGGCCAGTTAATACAACCCTGTAACTCAAATCACAAATCAACAGCACATGATCCAATCTCTACTGGAAGACTTCTTAAAATAGGGAACTCACTCAGTACTACTGCAGTCAATTCCATTTTTGCATAACTCAGATTATCTAGGAGGTTTGGGTTTCCCCTCCTATAGTGTGCTGAATTCTAAATCTTGAAAGCTTCTCCACAGTAATCCTACTTCTAGCCTCTGAGGCCAAACAAAACAAATCAAATCCCTCTCCCACAGGACAAGACTTCAGATCCTTAGGAGAGTTCTTATGTACCTCCACCAAGTCTCCACCTAGCTAAAAATCCCCAGAGCTTTCATACGGCCCCAGCTCACCATCCTTCACCATCCTCACTGGTCTCCTTAATCACTTTCCAATTTGTCAATATCCAAACTAAAATGTGGTACCCTTAAACTGACCCCACTGGTCTAGGACAGAGAACACAATCTATCTTGTAAGTTATAAAGCCGTTGAGAGTCTCCATCCTCAGATGCCTTCTAGCTTTGATTTTTTATGTTCTAAGAAAAAAGGAAAACAAAACATTTTTGTCATTGCTGTTGAATTATTTCAGTCCCGTCCAACTCTTCATGACCCCATTTGGGATCTTCTTGGCAAATACTGCAATAGTTTGTTGTTTCCTCCTCCAGTTTATCTTACAGATGAGGAAACTGAGGCAAACAAGGTTAGGTGACTTGCCAAGGGTCACACAGCTAGTAAGTGTAAGGCCAGATTTGAACTCAAGAAGATGAATCTTCCAGACTTCAGGACCAGTTTTTATCCACTGTACCACATAAGTGCCTATTACAAGTCTGACACTTTGTGCTAAGCACTTCAGTAAATAAAGTACCTTCTACCTCTAACGGAGGGGCAGCTGGGTGGTGCCATAGTGCAGAGTGCTGGGCCTATAGTCAGGAAGACTCACCTTCCTGAGTTCAAATCTAGCCTCATGCACTTACTAACTGTGTGATCCCGGGCAAGTCACCTAACCCTGTTTGCTTCAGTTTCCTCATCTATAAAATTAACTAGAGAAGAAAATGGCAAACCACACCTGTATCTCTGCCTAGAAAACACCAAATGGAGTCGTGGAGAGTTGGATATGACTAAAACAATTCAACAACAACAAAGCTCTAAGGCAATATGAATCTATGATTCTATGATGCAAACAATCCTTCCTCTAGCCTCTTCACTAAGCTATTCCTAGCATCAAGGAATGATAGACCTAGAGCTGGCCTCAGAGACATCTAGTCCAACCCCATTGTTTTTTGGATGAGGATGCTGAGGTTCAGAATGGGTAAATGAGCTGCTGGCAGTCACATAAATATCAGAGGTAGGATTGGAACCACGGTCCTCTGATTCTAAAGCCAATGATTGTTCTTTTTACTCCCCCAACCTGTCTACTTCATTGTGAGGACAAAATAAGAAAATGCAGGGGAAAGCAATCACTGTAATGTGCTACGTGAGTGTGTTATCAAACTACCTTTTATTTAACTAGTTTGCATTTACTCTCTTTATAGCTCTTCTGTATGTACTTATTTATGTCCTTGTTATGTCCCCTATTAAAAGGGAAGCTCTTTCTAGTAGGATTGTTTCATTTCATTCATTGCCTGTATAACCCCAGTACCTAGTATGGGGCCTGGAACATAGTAGGTACTTCAAAAATATCTGTTGATTATGATTGAAAACTGCCTGGAATAAGGGATAAGGCCACAAAGACTTAGGCAGCCATCTCCCCCACTCCTTCCCCACTCACCACCTTATATATGAACACCCTTATTGTGTTTCTGGGACACTATCATAATGGAAGATTAATTTAATGCCTGCATCTCTTGCTAAGGTCAAGCCAGGAGGACTTTTTGTACATGAAAAAATAAATATTAATCCCCCTATGGTTGAGGAAGGAATATGAAAAGGGGGTTGATTAGAGAGTCTAAGAGGATTTGTGTAGGGTATTCTCCAGTGATAATTTTCTGGAGAGGTAGACTGGCCAGATGGCAAAATTCCCTGCTTTCTTTCCCCACTGGCCTCTAACCTGAAGGAAAAGCCAGGTACAAAAGGCAAAGGCCAGTGCCAACCAGAATGCATTTATAAGTGAAATTATGAGCAAACTCATGTGTGTAGCTGGTATAACTCTTTTAACTGAGGTGGAGGTAAGCCAAGCAGAGGGATGCTTTTTAGCTGGCATTACAATTGTCAGTAGAAATATCAATATGAAGTGGAGTGCAGAGAGACAGAAAGAGACAGCAGGAAGGGAGCTCAGAGACTCAATGTTGCTTTAGCTAGCCTAAACCTTCTAGCTGCAGCCACCCTTTCCCCTACCCTCTAATCCACTGCATCCATAAGGGGCCCTGGCCTAGATCTCTCCTCCCTCCCCCTCCCTGGCTCCCTGGGCCACGGTCAGCCCCATACCAGCAGGGCACCATCATCCTCCAGTCCACAAGCACTACCTCCAGCGTTCTCATCATCACATCTCCCTCAGCAGTAATATCCATCAGGGCTACCATTATCACAAGGCCTGAATGACGGGCGTATCCAGGGAAGTCCCACTGCTCCCAGGCCTCCAACCTTCTCTGACTTCTGCTTCGACCTCTCTGGGCCAGGCCTCTAGCACTCTGTCCTATCAGCTCCCTCTTTCCTTTGCTCTCCCTTCTTTTTTTCCTTCTCTGTGCCTCTTCCTACAGTCTCATAGCCATGCAACTGCTCCAAAATGAAAAGTTCTAAGCCCATCTGTCCCTTTCTATCTGTCTCCACAGCTCCAGCCCTCATGTACACCTTACCATCTTCCACCTAAAGTACTACAGGCATCCCTGAATCTAGTTTTGGCCCTTCCACTTTGACCCAAGTATACAGTCAGACTCATCTCCCTAATACATAGATCTGATCAAATCACCCCGCTCAAGAACCTTACATGGCTCCCTACTGCTTAAAAGATAATACCCAAACTTCTCACCCTGCCATTCAAGGTCCTCCACAATCTGGACCAAGTCTTATCTCCCCTCTCTCCACTATAGCACAGTCCACAATACACTATGCACATTCCTAATCAATCAATAAGCTTTTATTAAGAATCTACTATTTGCTAGGGTCTGGGGCTCTAGCCCCTTAATTATGCTGCTCCCCCTGCCCCACAATACCCCTCTCTAACTCTCCTCTTACACGAACTTCAGGGCACAGCTAAAGTCTCATCTCCTCTGAGAAACCTCCCTTAAGCCCCTCCCTTCCTCTTTTCCATCACGGTATTCCACTGATCTCTTCCCTCTCTGAATTCCTGTCACATATACAATCTAGGACACCCATCAGGTCCTCAGGACAGATAGACAGACTATTTATTCTCCTTTATATGTACCCATATCTTATTTTCAACACCAAATGATCAGCTCCCAGAAGGAGTATTTTAATCACTTTGATTTTATTCCTTTCTATGGCCTCCACAGTGTCCAGCTGAAGGCCCTGGACATAGTAGGTGTCCAAAGGATGTTTAAGGATTCATTGATAAGGGCCATGTGGTTCAGAGGAGCAGTAGGAGCCTTAGACTGGAGGTTCAGGAGGCTATGGTTTTAGCTCCAGCTTCACTATAACCTCCCTGTGTGACCTTCAGCAAGTCTCTTCTCTCACCTGTGGACCTCAGTAGGGCTTGAACCAGATGGCCACTGTGGTTTCTTTTTCCAGTATTTTAGGTCACATGACTGAGTGATGAAGAAGAAGAAGGATAAGCAATAAGAGAAGGGAGAAAGAAGAGATAAAAGGAGTGGTAGAAAGGAACAAGGATGAGAAGAAGGAATATAGAAAGGGTGCTGGTTGGGGCAGAGACATCTCACCTCTCAGGGCCTCAAGACTGTAGCCTTCCGCTGGTCCAGTTTGGCAGGAGAAGGTCTTGGCCACCACCTGCTCCACAGGGGTAAGTGCCAGGGCCTGAGGCTTGCCTGACCCAGGGCTATGGGAGAATTTGCGCAGGTCCCCTAGCTTTCGCCGTACCACAGCCCGCAGATCCCGCCATTTATGTTTCAGGTCCACTATGTCCCGACGGCAGTAACCAAGGGCATTCACTGCCTGCAAGATGCGGCTCCAGACTCGGTACTTCCGGGCTGGCTCAGCCTTCAGCAATCCTGTCCCAAAGAGAAGCTGGTGGTGCTTGGTGACTTTGGATACAAGCACTTCTGTTTCCTGTGGGCAGAAGTTGGGCTTCCTCTTCTTGGCCCGAGTGGCACTGGGCCCAGACATCCTGCTCGGAGGGGCAGCCAGGATGTCTTTTTGGGGAGCACTATCAGGGAAGGCAGGGCCAGGTGTCCAGTTGGCTTCCAGGGGGGAGCACAGCCCTGAAAAGGCACCAAAAGGCTAAGTGTTTAATGGATCTTTGAGAAGGTCCACTCATTTCTAAGGACAGTGATTCCCAGGGGAATCTGCTGGACAGAGCAGTAGGGTCCTGTCTTCATTTGTCTACCCTTAATCACTTTCTGAATCCTCTCCCCAGAAAGGTTCCTGGCAGTCAGCCACACTGATAGAGAGCAAGGGATGTGACAAATATTCTGTCCAATACTTTGCCCACTGTTGGTGCCCAGGGCAGAAAAATCTGAGTTCAAATCCCCCCTTAGTCATTTATTAGCTGTGTGACCCTGAGTAAGTCACTTAACTTCTGTTTGTCTCAGTTTCCTCACTTGTAAAATGGGAATGAATACAGCAACTATCTCCCTGGGTTGCTGTGAGGACCAAGATAATATCTGTCAAGTACTTTGCAAATAAGCAGCTAGGTAGCACAGTGGATAGAGTGCCTGACCTGGAATCAAGAGGAGCTGAGCTCAGATTTGGCCTAAGAGACTTAGTTAGCCATCTAACCCTAGGCAAATCACCTGACCCTGTTTGCCTCGGATTCCTCATCTGTAAAATGAACTGGAAAAGGAAATGGCAAACCATTCCAGTATCTTTCCTAAGAAAACCCCAAATGGGGTCAAGAAGAATTGGATATGACTGAAACAACTCAAAAATAACAACTGCATAATTCCAGGTAGCTATTAGAAGGGGAACGGGCCTTGGAATCAAGAATCCTGAATTCAAATTCCAGTTGTGGCATTTACTAGTTCTATGAACCTGAACAAGTCCATTTCCTCAACTATAAAACAAAGGGGATGGATTAACTGGTCTCTTGTCCTTCCAAGCTCTATATCCTATGAATTCTTTCTAGGCCTCAGCTTCTCCAGGAAAGTACTCATGATGGCTCCAGTCCCCTCTCATTTCTTTGCATCCCCCAAACTCTAACAGAATATATCCTAGCACTTAATTACCACACTGGATTCTAACATTCTCCTCCAAGAATTCAACAAGACATGGAGGTGGCCTTGGGCTCTCTGAAGCCATGCCAGGGAAGCACAAACTCCATCAGGTTCAACCAAGTTGGAAGGACTTCAAGTGTGGACTCCAAGATGGGCTCTGGACCTTAATTTTGACCACCAGAACTTGTATCTTCAGCCTAAAGAGCAGCTGTGACTCAGAGCAGTGGAAATCATAGATACACAAAGTAACAAAGTGTGGCGTGTTATCTAATCTTGTGCTGTTAAACACAGACACAGATGCAGATACTGGGCTGGAGTCTTATCTCTCCAACTAAACCCTATCACAAAATCACAAACTTGGAAAGATTTCAGAGGATATCTAGCATCATCCGCACTTAATCAGGAATCCCTTCTACCTATCTCCAACAAAGGATCATCCAGATGCTATTTAAGGAGTCACTACCTCCCAAAGCATCCCATCCCATGTCTGGAATATCTTCCTCCCACCAGTATCTTTCCCTTTGCCTATGGCCCCCTCCTCCCTGCTGCTAGAACCTCCTTTTTGAGGAAGGGTCTCATTTAGCAATCTTCTATTCCTCTCCTAACTCTGCTTCTGACTTTCTGGATCACATTTGGGCTTTTCTTGGCAAAGAAGGGATTGCCATTTCCTTCTCCAGTTCCATGCCCCCCCAAGTGAGTACCTCCTTCCCACCCCCACTTTAGAGCTCCTTTTTATACCACTGTCCCCCTTTAGAACATAAACTCCTTGAAGACAAAAACTGACTTTATTCATATTCCTAGCACCCAGCACTGTGCCTGGCACATGATGAAAGTTTAATAAAGACTTGCTGAACTAATCCTGTCTCTCAGCAACCTTCACCCATGGTCCTATGGGATAGGACATGTCTCCCATGTGGTAACCCCATAATCTCTCACAGATCATAGAACCAAGACACCTTAAGAGTGAAAGGATACCTTAAAATCATCTAGTTCTCCTCATTTTCAGGTGTGCAAACTGAGGCTCAGAGTAGGCAAATGAGGTGACCAAAGCCAGACAATGGATATGGCATCAGAGTCAGGACTCAGACCGATCCTCACTCCCAATTCGAGGTTTTCTACTGTGGCCCCTGACTCAGTTTCTTGTTTCATGCCTATGAATCCTGTCTCCTGAATCCATATTTAGCTTTTCACAGAAGAAACCATGACATAGCCTTTATATCTCTGCCTTTTCCAGAGTGGATCTCAGCACAAAGCTATGCATGCCATATTTATTCATTTAATATTTTCTAAATATGAATGTAATGATACATATGCTCATCTTTGATTCTCTCTTTCCCAAATTTCCCATCTGGCTGTCTCTTGTCTCTTATCTATCTGTATCTCTCTCTCTCCCTTTTCCATCGCACCCTCCATCATGTCCAGAGAATGCCCAAACTGTAAGGGTCTTTATAGACCATCCAATCCAACCCTCATTCTACAGAAGAAGAAACTGAGGCCCAGGAGTTTAAGTAATTCATTCAAAGTCACACAAATGGAGCAAATGGCAAAGCCAGGGTTCTACACAATTTTATCTTTCCTCTCTCCTTTTGCTCTTCTTCTTTATCTGTTTCTTTCTATGTCTCCATCTTATTCTCTCTCCTAGCTCAAAGCTCTCTCAAAACATTTGGAAAGCCATTTGGGTAAGCAGTACTTAAAAATACAATACACTCTCAGAAGGTAAGCAACAATTGGAGCTAAACTCTTTTTTTTTTCTTCCCCCTTTTCTTTTCTTTTTGACAACAGTTCCCCATCTCCACCTAAGTCCTTGGTCAATGAGACTACTCAGAAGGTTTAGGTTTACCCTCACACACAGCCTGCAGCCCAATAAGAAATGATAAAAACTGTGTAAATTCAATACTTCCTTTCTTCCTCTCAAGCCCAGAAAACCATAAGGCAGAGAACAGGTGGAAGGCCAACTCTCTTTAAAGAAGCATTGTGCCTCAGTCTGAAAGGTGATGCTCTATACTGTCAGTAAGAAGACCAAGGAAAGAAAGGAAGTGATTTCCCTAGTCTACCTCTGCATGCCTGACAGCATCTCCTGGGTCCTCCTGTCTCCAGGCAGGACCGCACCTAAATCACTGCCAGCAGGTACAACCTTCTCTGGGACTAGAGAGGCTTCATAGTCTCCCATGTTTACTGATACTAGTACAGAGCCCAACCCTCAGCCTCCTCCAGGAAATCCTACTGATTTTCCAAACTAAATCTTCCCCTCTGTATTTTAACACTGTTTGGCCATTCTGTCCACTATACAGATGGACTGCTATCCTTGGACAACAACAGGAGGCAAACCTGAAGATGCATTGTTAGGAGCACTTAGATAAACAGGATTCTCTCTGCTCCACTAGGACAGTTCCCATGAGCCTTCTCTACCTTCCTCAGATGACAACAGGGGTATCGCCATGGAGAACCAAGTCTAGCAGGGACCACTCATACAAAGGTATGGGCCCAGGGGGCAGGCACACTCATAAAAATAGATTTTGTGGAATATTACTAAGAACTGGGAACCCATGTTATCTTCCTTCTTCTACGGACCAGAATCCTAGAATCCCAAGATGTCAGAGCTGCAAGTGACCTGATGCTGAGAGTCAGCAGTGACACAGCTACTCAAACCTATATCCTCCAACTCCAAGGCCATTTATTCTTCTTCTGAACTATGCTGCAACACCCTCACTTTAAAGTGGGCAAAATAAATCCTCAAATAGGGAAATGACTTGCCCTAAAGTCATTTGTTCAGAAAGTATGGATGCCAGAACTGGAATTTGGGCATTCTGACTACAAGTCTAGCTCTCTTGCCCCTTGGTCAAATCACTCACCTTTGCCACTAACTAGTTCAATATAAGGAAGAACTTCCTAACTATCTGTGTCACCTTGGGAGGAACACTTAACTCTGTTTGCTTCAGTTTCCTCAAATGTACAATGTGGATCATAATTGCACTAACCACACAAAGTTGCTGTGAGGATCAAATGAGATGATATTAGCAATGCACTTAACACAGTAACTGGCACATTTTGTTGCTGTTTAGGCATTTTTCAGTCAGATATGATTCCATGTGTGATCTCTTTTGGAGGTTTTCTTGGCAAAGATATTGGAGTGGTTTGCCATTTCTTTTTTTCAGCTCATTTACAAATGAGGAAACCGAGGCAAATAGGGTTAAATGACTTGTATAGGGTCACTTAGCCAGTAAGTGTCTGAGGCCAGATTTGAACTCAAGTTAATGAGTCTTCCTGACTTTAGGCCCAGCATTCTATCCACTGTGCCACCTAGCTACCCTCCCTAGTATGCAGTAGGCACTCTATAAATGCTTATCCTCTACCTTTCTCTTCCCCTCCCTTCTCTTCTGCTATTCACAAGTGAACAGACTTCCTGAGGAAGTAGTGAGCTCCTCATCGCCAGAGGTTTTTAAGAAGAGGATAAATGACCATCTGTCAGAGGTGCCACGGAGAGGATTGGAAATAGCATGCTATAATGATAAGAACCCTGGATTTTGCATTAGAAAAAATGGATTTGAATCCTGGCTCCGACTATTAACACCTGGTACCCTCGCACAAGTCACTCAATGTCTTTGGGCCTAACTTTCCTCATCTCTAAGACAAGGAGCTAGACTAGATGACTTATCCAGTCCCTTCTGGCTGGACTGAGAGACAGGAGTCTTTGGGACCTTCCTCAGATGCTTATAAGGGTCTTCACTTTCCCATCTGTAAAAATAGGAATAACTATTATCCTGCTTGCCTCACACAGCCTCTAGGAAGAAAGTGTTTCAAAAGCCTTTAAGTGCTAAAGAAGGCTAAGTTGTGTGTATTCTATTAAAAGACCGACTGTAGCCATGTTCCTACATGGATTCCACAATGAACCAATGGGCTCAGATTAGAGGCCCTCTCAGATCTCCCTGCTCTGAGGGATCACAATTCTATGGCCTTTATTGTCAAACAGGGGTAGTTTGTCACAGCTCTTTGTCACAGGGCAATCCTGGCAAATTAATACTATAATGGATAGCTAGCCCTCTGACAAAGAATAAAGCAGGAAAAGAATCACTGTTTTATTAATGGGGTGGGTTTTTTCCTAGGAGGAGGGATGAAAATAGCAGGGCCCTGGGGTCTCAAAATGGGGAAACCAGGCGGCATGAAAGGCGGCACACTGAAGAAAGGAGAGCTGAGAGATCCACCCAAAAGTGAGGTGCCTAGCTCTCCGACCAGGAGCTCCCTGTGGGCAGGGCCCCCATTAGATCAGTAGGGTTGTTCCAGGCCCTCAGGTGGGGCCCATAGCAACATTACAAGCACTACCACCACTCTTCTCAGAAAGAAGCCAGCCAAATGCTGTACAGCTCCTAATAAATTCCTAGTTATCCATTAGAGCCATCACCCAGAGCAAGATACCAAAGAAACTGCATCAGCCAAAGTGATCATTACCCAAGACAACTGGGTTTTTAAGGAGACTGAGGAGGAGGAGTCTCCTAGGAGCTCAGGCTAATAATAATAATTTGCATTGCCAGTACCTCCCCAGAGCCCCTGGCACTTTCACCAACATTCCAGTGATATGCAGCCCTCCCCTCTCCCTCTGTTCCAAATCCCTTCTTCCAATGGGGTTCCAAGGTGGGGGCCTCATGGCCACTTAGCCCAGGAGGGAAAATTTAGCCCAAAGAGATAGGATCTACAGGCATCTATACTTATTCCATCAAGTAGGAAGGCAGGTTCCATCATTCACACTGCTAGTTCCACTGTTGATTGGCCACTCCCTGGCTCAAACATTTCAATGGTCTCCCCTCAGCCCACTGGATAATGCCACAGAACCCTAGAATCTCAGAAGCACCCAAACCTCATAAAAACAGGGATCCCTCCTAGGATGGTGGAATGTCAGACATGGGAAGTAAAGTTCTGTTGTCCACATTCCCAGCCAAGAAGGGCTGTGACCTGGCAGGGACAGGTTAGAGGTAGGAAACTAATGCGCAGGCCCAAGGAGCTGTGTGAGGAAGGGCCTATCAGAGAGGAGAACATGGAGTCACATGGCCAGGGGACAGTGTCACAGGAAATCAAAAGTGCAGAAAACAGTACAAGAAGCCCCATCTTCCTGCATGTGTTATAGTTCTCCTGTAACCTTACTGGGGGAGGCTATCCATCCATTCGGGGAAATGGACGTAAAGATGAATAAAGGCTTTCCAGATTTCACAGCAGGTAGTGTTCTTTATTTAAGGTGAGCATGTGTCTCGCTGTTGGGGGCGTGTTAAGCGGGCTCACTTCTAACACCAGACAAGGAGGGATCCTCACTCTCAGTATACTGTAAGCTCTTGGAGAATAATAACACAAGGTCTTGCACACTGTTGCTCAATAGTTTTTCAGTCGTGTTCAATTCTTCATGAGCTCATTAGGGGTTTTCTTGGCAAAGATACTGGAGTGGTTTGTCATTTCCCCCTCAAGCTCATTTTACAGATGAGGAAACCAAGGCCCATAGACACTAAGTAATTTTCCCAAGATCGTATAGGAAATAGGTAGCTTCTCTGGGTGTCCACAAATTCTCTGAATTTGTATGATCTCCATTTTTATCTAAATAAATCTTAGAAGACACTCTGGCAGACTAGGGTGGATAGTATTTATGGCAAGAGAAATAAGAAGGAAAAGAAGGTTGAAAAATGGGCATGAGGATAGGGAAGCAGAGTCTGGGGCTTGGCAGAAGGTGAGCCTTTGGCTGGACCATGTACAAAGCTCAGATGCATCTTTGCCCTCAGAGATTTTACAATCTAGTGTGACAGGATCCCTGCCTACAAAGAAAGCTCTGAAGGGCTTTCCTGGGGCCCAGGGAGCAGACTTGTTCTGCTCAGGTTCTTCCCAAGAGGACAGAACTAAGCAAGAGGCAGGAAACAACAGGGAGATTGATTTTACACAGTATAAGAAAGAACTAGCTATGAACAACCACAGGGGTCCAATAGCCCAACAGGCTGCCTGTTAGTTACCCATCTTTGTAGGTACTCAGAAACATGATCATTTGTCTAAAGTCTCTAAAGACCCCTCCATATGTGATGTTCCATTAGTCTGGGACTCTATAATGCTCTAACTTGAAAGACTGAACAGATGATGCCCAAACCCTACTTGACAAAAGAACAACAAACTCAGTTCCTAACTACACAGTCTGTCAGTCAGTCAGGCAATAAGAAATCATTAAGTGCCTACTATGTGCTAGGTATGGTGCCCACAGAGTCAGCTTGTCAAGCAGTTAGTGCCTACTATGTGTTAGCCAGGTTGCTCTGTGATAGAGATTAAAGAAAGGCAAAAAATAGTCAGTCCATGCTCTCCAGGAGCCCTCATTTCCAATGGGGGAGACATGTGAACAAGTGTGTACAAATAAGAGATAGAAAGGATAACCTGGAGATAATCAACATAGGGCATTAGCATTAGAAGGGATTGGGAAAGGCTTCTGGTAGATGATGGGATTTTAGCGGAGACTTGAAAGAATCCAGGGAAGCCAACAGGTTCACATACGGAGGGAGAGAATTCCAGGCATGGAGAATAACCAGCTATTCAGTGGAGATGCAGCAAAACACATAGGCCGCTTTGTGTTAAGATCACATGGCCACTGTATTCACTGTGAATCCCTTCAGCTTCCTCCAGGCTCTGGGAATGATGGCTCCCTGCAGAAAACCATCAAATAAAAGGATGAGAAAGGTTGAAGGAGGTAATATCGAGGCCACACTGTGAATGATACAGATGTTATCATTCTTGCTTCTGTCTCTCTATCCCAATTGGTCTATGAGAAGGATAGCAGGACACTAGTCTGTAGTTGATACTCATGCAATACAGAACCCTGCTCTTCTGATCTCTTTTCTTCCCTTTCTCCCTCTCCTATCAAGGCTTCCACAGGGCCTAAAATCCCACCATTAAACCCCATCATTGCTTATTTTTTTTTAATTTAAGTCATTGCAAGCCCCTATAAACTGCAAATATATCCCTAGGAAGGCCAACAAATTAATTTAAGAACCACAAAATAGTTAATCTCCTTGGATGTATCATGCTTACTATGTGCATGGCAGAGTTGGCTTCTCTAAACTTCATCTGGTTTGTATCAGTATCAGTGTCAGTATTGTATCAGTAAGCACTCCAACATACACAGGGGGGCCTGCTATCACAGGTTCTTAGATCTGCATTTATAAAAGGAAAGGCAACTTTTGAGGGGTCAACAATCACTTTAATTAGTTCAACCAAATGCTTCCAGACATGACTTTTTACCTTTCACATTTCCAAAGCTACCAAGCCTCCTATTCAACATAGAAGATACAGAGAAATAAAAACCAACAGACAGAGCTCTACTGCCTGAATCAAAGCAATATTGCTGTATACTTTATAGACATCCCTGAATTGATAGAGCCATTACATCTGAGCAGTCGGAGCAGGGGGAGGGGGTCCTGAACATATGACCACTCAGAGTCTTGACCAGGTAACCCCAAGATCCTTCTCATAAGCAAACCCCCAAAGTAAAACACTAACCTCCCAGTATATATAATGAAGACTTGGCTCCTGATTGGCTCAGAGTTAGTAGGCATGAAACCTACATGACTCAGCACAGCTATGCACTATCAGGGTTCAAAGGGGATTGAAACTTCAGGTGTTCACAATTTAGCCTGAGCCTGGAAAGTAATTCCAAACAAATAAATCCCACTTTGCTTGCAGTTACACTAATCTGCCCAGGAAAACTTGAAGATCTATGTCCGTTCTTGAATAATGTACCTGTTCTAAATACCACACTAGCCATTCAGAGAAAATTAATGTTTCTTCATTCCTTATTTACTGTCTCATGTGTATATGGATTCCTAAAGATATTCTTTTGTCTTTACAGACCTAAAGAGGGTTATGGAAATTTAGTGACCAGAAAATATTTGGTGATAATAGTAATAGTGAGGGTAATGAAAAAAATAGTGATGGTAGTGCCATGATTATGACAGTGATGACTATAATAATGGCCCCAATAATGACAATAGTAGTTGCATGGAGAGTGAGCATGGCAGTAATGGGGGTGGTAATGGTGGCAATGGTGATGATGGCTATGCCACTAATGGCTGTGGTAATGATAATGGTAATGGTGATGATGATGGTGGCAATGATGGTTATGTGGAGAGTGAAAGTGGCAGAGAAGATGGCTTTGACAGGAAGACTGTAATGATGATGAGGATGAGTCACAAAGATAACATTCAGAGTCACTATTAGTTATCTCCCCACCCAGAGGATGCCAAGGAAATGGGTTGGGTCTCTTTCTACCGTGACAGGCTCCAAGAGGTCTACCCACCTCTCCCCTTTTTCTATCTCCAATTCATCCTTCACATAGTCAGACTAATCTTCCTTAAGTACAGATGTTTGTATAATTTCTCTGCTTCAGACTATGAGCTCCTAGAGATCACAAGAGGCCAAAGACAAGATGGAGGGCACTGGACACCTTGCAAAGTAGGACAGGTAGAGAATACAACGGAGAGATGCCTGCACTCCAAGACTTTTCTCTCAAATAGTTTTCACAGGGTCAGGCCAATCTGTCTTCAGACAGATAATGCTACCAAAATAATCCTCTTTATGCATGGATCTGCTCATGTTACCCTTCTACTGGAATACCTATCTACTTCAACATCGCCCTATTGTCTCCCAAATGAAGTTCAAACTCCTCAGCCAAAACCTCCAAGAGAACTTGATATGTAAAAACTGCAGCACCTGTGCACAGTCTGACTTCAGAGAAGACATTGTTTTCTTCTAATGAATTCACTCCATAGACGATGGCCCTGAATGGTCCAGAGTGTTAGTGGCGACCTCAAAGCCTTCTCATTGGTCTACCTAGTAAGCCCGCCAGAGTATTATGGGTCATGGCTTCCTAAGCCCTGCTAGCCTTGACAGGAGGGGCCCTCACAGGCTTTCTGCTACCCAAACTCCCCAAATAACACCTTCTTCCAGAAAAGCTGCACCAGCACACCTGTTCTAACAGCCAGAGGAAGAAAGAAGACAAAGAACTTAAGTTGAAGGAGGTTTGGTATGGTAGAAAATGATCCAGAATCAATCAGAAGACCTCATCCTCCTAACAACTGTCCCCTGGATGAATATGGGCAAGTCCTTGTCTTCTGGGAACCCCTGTTCTCTCATCCATAAAATGTGGGTATTGATCTAATTCACCTCTAAAGTCCTTTCCAGCTCTAACAGTATTCTCTAAGGTTTTTTCTAGCTCTGCCATTCTATACTTTAAGGTATCTTTCTCTGAGAGCCAGTGACTCACTGTAATTCTGGAAAACAGGAAGAGTTGGAGGGTTAAGGCTCAAATGCTGGGGAAATTAAGACCTAGCGCAAGGAAGAGATTTGCCAAGTCACCCAGTGAAACTGTAACATTGTCAATGCTCAGACTAACAACTCTTAAATACCCACACAGGGCTCTTCCCAATGCCCCAGTCCTTCAGCAAGCTGTCTAACCTGCCCAGGCCTTACCTTCTTCACCTGTGAAATAAGGTGGTTGGACGATGATCACTGAGGTCCATTCCAACTCTGAGAACTACAAGTACCCATAAGTCTCAATGACCTGAACACATGAAGTAGAAGGAACCACCTAGTCTAGCATCCTTCCACAACTGACAGATAAAGACACTGAGGCCCAGAAAGAGGAAGAGACTTGCCCAAGGTCACACCATGCATTAGTGAAAGACTGAGGCCTCTGGCACAGGCAGCTTTAATGAAAGGCACTGATTCTGTGGATGATGATTTCCTGCTAAAGGGCAGGACTAGCCCTGATTTAAATCACAGATTTATAGTTAGTAATAACAATGATTAGTATTCGACCTTCCACTGGTGAAGTGCTTTTAATGTTCACAAAGTGCTTTGAAAATGGAGAGTGACTAGGGAGGGGGAGGGGCTGGAAACCACTGCCTGAGAATAGCCAGCAGACAGTTAAGCCAAGGGAAGAGATGTCTGAAGGGGACACCATCATGCCTACAAATGGCTGAAGGGCTATCATGCCCAGGGGTGATCTGACTGGCCCTGCTTGATCTAACAGGGCAAGGTTTGGACTAATGGGGGGTCAGGGGAGGGGGAGAGTTATCACATAGCAGATTTCAGCTCCACTAAAGGACAAACTTCCAAACAATTCAAGTCCAAAGTGTTATGGGCTACCTCAAGAAGTGAGTTCCCTATCACTGGCTATAGGGCCATTTTCTAGGGATGTGGTAGAATTAAAATTATGGGCTGGTCTAAATGACTGCTGATGCCCCAGGCATCAGATACAGCCGGTGGCCCAAGAGTGCAGGACCTAGAGTCAGGAAGACCTGCGTTCAAATATGGCCTCATATACTCACTAGCTCTATAACCCTGTTCAAGTCCTTTATTTGCCTCAGTTTCTTCAACTGTAAATGGGGATAATAATAGCACCTATGTCCCCGGGTTGCTATGACGATCAAATGAGACAATTGTGAAGTGCTTAGCACAGTGCTGGCACATAATAAGTACTAAATAAATGTTAATTATTGTTATTAATGTGGTAAAATTCAATTAGGGGTTAATCTAGATGACCACTGTTGTCCCAGCCATCAGATGAAGCTGGTGGCCCAAGAGATAGAGTGCTGACCCTGGAGTCAGGAAGATCTAAGCTTAAATCTGGTCTCAGATACACTAGCTATATGACCCTGGGCAAGTCACTTAATCTCTTTTTTCCTCAACTGAAAAGGGGGTTAATAGCAAAGTAATTGTGGGAATCAAATGAAATAATATTTGTAAATAGTGGTTGGCACATAGTAGGCACTATGGAAATGCTTATTTCCATTCCTTTGCACCCTTACAACTTTGGAAGTCATTTTATCTGGTGTGATAGATCAATGTATTTACAATGAGTGCCTGATCCCAGCTTGGCTGCTTACCAGGGCTAAGGGCCAGTCACCCAACCTCCACAGGCCTTGGTTCCTTCCTCTGTAACAGAGAGGTCTGGACAAGGTGACTCCTTTACTTACCTCCTACATCTACAAACCTATGAACCGACTTTGAGAAATGGATCTCTCTGGGCTCTTTAATCAGAACCAGGGAAAGGAGATGGCAAGGGGTGGGGTGAAGGTCACCTGGTGAAGGATGTGAAGGTTTCTTTCAACATCACTCCTCCTTCCAATTATAAGATTCTATGAACCTGGGGCTGCACAGGGAGCTGGGCAATGTTTTACAGAGACATCAAGGGATTAGCCTGTGGTCACACAGCAAAATGGCAGAAGAGATTTAACTAGAGCAAATGCTTTTTAGACTGTAAGAAAGGCACTCTCTCCAGTGGGCCACAATAGAATATGAATTGTGCTTTCATTATTTTGAAATCATTCTGAGTCCAGGGATCATAGAAACATGGATCTTAAATCTCAAAGATGATCTCAATGGTTAGCTAGTCCAACTGTCTCTTTTTACAGATGAGAAAATCGAGGCCCAAGGAAGTTAAGTGACTGACTATCAGACTGGGCAAATGGGTGGTATAGTGGAGAGAATGCTGGACCTGGAGTCAGAAAGGTCTGAGTTCAAATGTGGTCTCAGATACTTACAAGTTGTATGACCCTGGGTAAGTCACTTAAAGTGTCTGCCTCAGTTTTTCCTTCTGTAAAATGGAAGTAACAATAAAACTTACTTCACAAGGTCATTGTGAGGATCAAAATAGCATGTCTGAAGTGCTCTGCAAACTGTAAATACAAGACCCTTATGAAATGACCCTGACCAGCCTTGGAGACCTGAGCTGGCATCCTGGTGCTCCATGGCCTTGGAAAAGTCATCTGACTTCTCTGTGATTCTGTGTCCTTTTCTGTAAAATGGGGGTAATAAGCCCTACCACCTCCCAGGAGCTGCTATTAAAGAAGTGTTCATATATGTCGCACTGTCAAAGGTCAAGAGACAAGTCCAAAGAAAACTCCACAGCATGAGGCCAACCCACCCCCACTCCAGGAGAGGCTATAATACATGAAAGAGCTAAAATTAGAATACAGAATAATAAAAACAATTCTCATCATTATTATAACTCCACAGATCCTCTCGTCAGATACCTCCTGGTGATATTGAGCTGACCCTTTGTGCTTAAAGGCTGTGTGCTCCATCAGCAGGTCTTGCCAAGCTGGAAAGGTTTCAAAGCGCCGCCCAGCCATGAACTCCATGTCTGGCTTCCAAGGACAACTAATAAGAATGCAAATAACTCACATTGCTAAAACCCTTCAAAGTGGACAGAGGTTTAATCACAATAATCCTGTGATGTGGACGGTGCATGTTGTATTTCAGTTTTACAAAGGAATAAACTGAGGCTCGGAAAAATCAAGGCTCCTGTAGGATTTCATCAGACTCACCAGAAACCTCTCCACTGAGAAAGATCTCTTTGGGCCTGGAATTCACCCTGCAGCCCTCCTCTCTGATTAAATGGTGCTTTCCTTAGCAGCTATGGAAGGAGGGTGCCTAGGCCACTTCTTACATTTTTCACTGGATTCCCTCATCATGGCGCTAAGCCTGGTACCCTCCTTACCCTGCCCCCTTTCTGCTTCCTTTTCTGTGTCATCTTCTGCCATTAGACTATAAGGTCTTTGAGTGCAAGGACTATCTTTTCATTTGTATCTGTACCCCCAGACCTAAGCACAGGGCTTGGTACACAGTAAGAATTTAATAACTGCTAGTTTCCTGACTGATTGATGTAGAGCTGAAAGAGACTGTGGAGATCATCTAGTCCAGGGGTTCTTATACTGGGACATGAAGAGACTCCAGCATGTCTTATGAACTTGGCTTAAAAAAAAAATGCATCTTTATTTTCAATAACCTCTAACTGAAATGTTGCATTCCCTTCATTTACTTAAAAGCAGCTACTCAGCACAGTGGATAGTGTGCTGGACCTGAAGTTAGGAGCACCAGAGTTCAAACCCAGCCTCAGATTTATTAGCTGTAATAGACTCTGGGCACATGATTTAGCCTTCTCCTGGCCTCAGTTTCCTTGTCTATAAAATGGGGTTAATAAAAGTACCTACCACCTAGGGTTGCTGTGAGGATAAATTGATATTATATTTGTAAAGCACTTTGCTAACCCTAAAACGCTATATAAATTCTAGCTATTGTTGCCAGATGGCCAAAGGGATCAATGATACCAAAAAGGTTAAGACACTGGATCCGGGGTGGGGAACCTATGGCCTTGAGGCCACATGTGACCTTCTAGGTCCTTGGGTACAGCCTTTTGACTAAGTCCAAGTTTTACAGAATAAATCCTTCTATTAAGGGTATTTGCTCTGTGAAGTTTGGATTCAGTCAAAGGACCACACTTGAGGACCTAGAGAGACACATGTGGCCTCAAGTTGGAAGGTTCCCCACCCCTGCACTGAATCTAGTCTAAAGCTAAGATAAAGAAAACTTTTTTGTCCCGAATCATACAGTTAATAAGTGTCAGAAGCAGTACAGAGAAGCTGGGTGCCCAGATTCCCAATCCAATATCCACACCACACCTAATGCTAGCCAACAGGCAAGAAATTGGTTTTCGCTCCAGTCACTCACTCATGAATTAAGTCAGGTATTAACTAACCAACACAGAAAGGGGTTGAGATTTGCATCAGTGGAGCAAACATCCCAGTGGTAAAAGCACAGATCTTTGCAATGCATGTTACTCTTATGAGGTAGGGCACAGCAGAACTAATTCTCCCCCGTCATAGTTGAGGAAATTAGGGCCCAGAGCTTAAGTGACATGGCCAAGGTCAGTCTTGGAGCCCTCAGGAGAGCAGGGACAAGAACCCAAGGCTCTGAACTGCCATCTGGGGCTACTGGAATGTGTATAAGACTCTGCCCCTGGCCCATCCCACAGCCAGAGCAGAGCACCAACAGAGCCAAGTGGCATGCAGGGAATGAAGCCCCCTGATTTTCCCTCCTTCCAGGCCCGGGAAAGGGAAAGGAGATGAATATTCATGACCTGTGGCAGGTTGGGGAGAGGGAGGAGGGAGAGAAAAGCCTGAAGCCCAGGCTCCTAAGCTGACTTGAAATTTAATTTTGCTGTTCAGTGGAATATGTAATGTGTCTGTATTTGCTTAGCGGACTGAGAGATTGAGGCCATTCAATGCCCAGAGTTCACAAAGAGATGGCAGATAGAAGAAACACTCTGTGCCAAAGGGAGTTATCACCCATTGGGGTCCCTCTATCTATGCTGTCCCCCAACAAGAAAACTAACATAGGGAGTCCCTTCGCTTCACATAAACTCTCACCCCAAGAAGAATCCATAATCCAAAGACATTGCCCGCACCAGAAATCAGATCCATTGCATTCTATAAAGAAACACTGCTGTCATTAAGTTCCCCCAGCCTCCCCCTTAGCATTCCATGGTTCCCTACTGCCTAAATGGAGAAGTTCGTTCAATATGGTCTAATGGAAGAGAATAGATTCTGAGTCAGAAGACCAGGGTTTGAAAATCTGATGTTCTACTTGGTGGCTGTGTGACCTTGGGAAAATCCCTTCCCCTTCCCTGGGACTCATTTTCTGGGACTTCATGAGATAACCTGCTCAAAATCTTATGATCCTGCTCAAAAATCTTATGATCACTCAAATCTGATTCAATACATCAAGAGGCCTCTGCACTATGCACTGAAGAAATTAGAGAAATTAGAGGATCAGAGATCCAAAGAGAAGGAAGGTCACTTACAGATGGGGAAACTGAGGCCCAGAAAGGTGAAGGGACTGCCCAGGGTCACATGGGACATAAAAGGCAGAGCCTAGATTCAAGATCAGGGCCAGTGACCACACGTTCAGTGTTCATTCCTTTCCTGGAGTTTATAATCACAGGTCCACACCGCTCAATCCCATCTTCCAGGACCTTCAGAGTTTAGCTCCAAACTCCTTCCCAGTCTGATCTGGTTCCAGCTGGGCCTTCATATGTTCTCATTCAGTTCTTCTATATGGAAAGCCTGCCTCTACTCGCACACTTCAAGGCCCAGCTCAAATTCCACCTCCTCCAGGAAGCCTTCCCTGACTCTCCAAAGTAATCTCGCTTTCTCCTAGAATTCTGCGATGATGAGGATGACCATGATGGCCGGTACATAACACCTGCTATGTATCAAGCACAGTGCTAAGCCCTTTACAAGTGTCATCTCATGTGATTCTCATAACAGCCCTGGGAGGCAGGTGCAATTACGATTCCCTTTTACAATGAGGAAACTGAGGCAGACATTAAGTGGCTTGCCTAGTGACACACACCGACACCGCTAGTAAGAACTCCAGAGGCTGGGTTTGAACCCAAGCTTTCCAAACTCCAGGCCCACAGTATGATCTTTGTACATTCGGAGGAGACTGTGTGATATGCAGTGGACGGGGAGCCAGGGCACCTGGGTTGGAGTCCTAGCACGGACAGCATACAACACTGGACTGGCCAAGCGGCTTCTCCTCTCGGCGCCGGAATTATCATCACCATCATTATTGTTTCGAATGAGAAGGAAGCATGAGTCATCAGTCGTCCCTGAGGTCCCTTCCTGCTCTGACCTTTTCTTAAGCTTGGAGCCCTGCAGCACTCAGAAAGGTGACCACCACCCCTAGCGGGGTCACTGTTCCGAGGGCAATCCCACACAGGCTACACGGTCTAAATGCACGCGGTGTGAAGAGCGCGCCTCTCGGTGCTGGTAGAAGGAGGAAGGAAATCTGGCCAGGGCCCAAGACGTGCTCTCAGGGAGCTTACAGCCGAGACGAAAGCAGCACCGACACAGCGCCCCAGCACGTAAGACAAAGGAGAGATCCCACCTGAGATTTCATTGGCAGAAGGGGCTGCCAGAGGAATTCCTTCTACCAATAGAGCTCCCACAGGAACTCTTTCTCTGCCAATAGGATCTCCCACAAGAATTTTTTTTTCTCTGCCAATAGGAGCTCTCAGGCACTCCCTCTACCAAGAGACACTCCCAGAGAACTCCCTCTGCCAATAGCATCCCCCAGAGGAATTTTTCTCTACCAATAGGAGGTCTCAGAGGAATATTCCTCTACCAATAGGAGGTCTCAGAGGAACTCCCTTTGCTATTGGTATCTCCCACAGAACACCCTCTGCCAATAGGATCTCCAAGAGGAATTTCCTCTGCCAATGAGGAACTCCCCCTGCCAATAGGAATTCCCAGAGAAACTCCCTCTACCAATAGGAATTCCCAGAGAAACTCCCTCTACCCAAAGGAGTTTCCCGGAAGAAACGCCCCCGGCCGATTGAAGCTCCCAGGGAGGCACTCCCCCCCATAGAGATGAGCTTCTTCTGAGGGGTCGCCTAGACCTCTCAGAGAACTGGGAGAGGTCACCTGCTGGAGGTCACACAGGTGCTCCTGGCCCCACCCGTCACGCCCTGGGCCAGCCTGCTGCTCCCACTGTATCCGAAGGTTACAAAATGACGTGCACCGACAAGTTTTTGGAGATGCGTGGGTGGGGAGGCTTCCTGGAGGAAGCGGCACTTTGGTTGTGTAAAGATGGATGTCCCTAGGCAAAGAATGGAAGAAGGGCCTTCCCGGTGCGGGGAAACCAAGTAACGGCAAGGAGGCCGGAAAGCTCGGCGCACTGCAGAACCCGGCGTGTGAGGGGCACACTTAGAGTTGACAGCGCTGGAGTGAGGATTGTGGATGCACTTTCCGAGGACACACGGGAGCCCCCCAAGCTTCCTGAGGAATGACGTGACCAAACCTCGAGCCAGAGAAGACGGAGCGGGAGGGAGGGGGAAGAAGCCGGGCAGGAAGACCTGGAAAAAGGGACGGCGACAGCGAGGCAGGTGGCGGGACGCTCCGGGGAGCAGGGTTCTAAAGGAGGTTTGGAGACCAAGTCCACAGGACCTGGAACCTGAGAGGCTCAGAGGCCTGGGGAAAGGGCGAGGCAAGAGCCCCAGACTGACAGAGCGGAGGCTGGCATTGCACATTCCTGGCCTCGCCTTCCGAGGGCTCTCCCACAGCCCCCATCCCGTGCCCCGCCGTCTGTCCCTGGTCTGACATTTATGATCTGGGGCCCCTTCCAGCTGTGACAGACCCGTGTTGTAATCTCCATTACCATTCTCTTGCACTGCGCTTTAAATCTTCTGTTAGATCTTTTCATGTGTGTCTTTTCATTCCTTCAACGAACATTTCCTGCCCCCCCACCACGTGCCCAACCCTGTGCTCAGCACCATGGAAGATAGGGAGATGAATAAAGTACCGCACCTGCTCTTGCCTCCCCCACCATATTACAAGCTCCCTGAGCACCACGACCACATCCAATTCGTCTCTGTCTCTGCACAGACCAGAGAGCAGGGCCCCATACAGAAACAACATTCAATAAATATGAACGGACAGGTGGGTGACTAAGTGAATACCAAGCGCCTTTATGTCCTGTGCGCCAAGCCGTACATTTGGCTGCTCAGAAGAAGAATGGGTCTGGGCCTCCTCCTGGCCCTCTGTGGAGCACTCTGATGGACAGGGGAATCAAACTCCTCCCAGTGCCTTCCTTCGTAGAGGGCAGGGACTGCCCTCTCAGCTCACCCGCTGCTCTGCCTGGCTTCCATTCCTCTGGGCACCAAGATGCCCCCAGCTGTGTCCTGACTGCCATCCCATCCCCTTCCTCTTTGCTGCCGCCTGCCTTTCGTGTGTTGTCTCTCCTACTCTGTTAGATTGTAAGTGGTTTCAGGGCAGGAAGTGTTTTCCTTTTTTTATTAATTGTATCTCCAATGCTTAGCACAATGCCTGGCACATATTAGAGTTTAATAAATGGTTTACCAGATTGGATTGGATGAAGTTCATTCTGGTTGGGAAAAGAGGGCTCAACAACACCAAAAAAAGATCACAGCAGCGTGATGATTAAAAAGATTCGAGGGGCATAGCTTCTGGGTAATTTAATCTTTTTATTAATAAGGCTAGCAGGTTATTAATAAAAGGATGGCCATTAGGCCATTTCTCTTAGACTAAAGACCCCTAATAGCAGTGGGGTCATAGGTTATATGCCCTTCCAAGAGATGTTACTGAGGGATGACAATCATCTCAGATTGGTTAACCGCAATGGGAGCTATGGGCTATACCAAAATAAAAGTCTTGGGGTAAATGACTTAGGTCATTCAAATCTTGGTCAAGGAGACATTAATTTCTATAATACCTATCTTGATAATAGGGGAAATCAACCTTTCCTCAGACCTGTGAGCAAACACAATGAAATGAGCAGGAATACACCCATCAGCCCAGACTTAGAGTTCCTTTTACTGTCTGATTAGATCTTGACCTGGGTAAATCTTTAAGAGATTTCCCATTCCACACTGGTTGGTTTCTGGATAAGGAAGTAGAAAAGGGGAAAAACCTTGGTCCTAATACAATAATTAGTATAACATATGAGAGAAATATTAATTTCTCACAGCAACACAGACCAGGAACATTGTGTAGGACAAATAATAAGTATTTTAAGAGTTCAGAGGAGGGCAATATTAGTGTGGGTGGAGAGGGATCTGGGAAGGCTTCCTGGAGATGAGATCTGCTCTAAGCCTTAAAGGATGGGGGAAGATTTAGAACAGCAAAAGACAGTTTGAGGGAAGGTGTAAAGTGAGCAGAGGTATGGCCAGGACTCATATACTCCTATGGTAGTTCATTTCCTTACCACCTCTTGCCTGGACTACTGAGACAGCCTCCAAATTAGTTTCGCTGCTTCTAATGTCTACCCTCTCCAACCCAACCTCCACACAACTTCCAAACTGATAATCCTGAAACACAGCTCTGAACATGTTGCCCCCTACCTAAAAATCTTCAAGGGTTCCCCAGTGACTCTAGGGAAAAATACAAAATTCTCAGTTTGGCATTTAAGGCCCTATGCAATCTAGTTGCCACCTACCTTGCCAGGCTTATTTCACGTTATTTTACTTCAAACACTTTCTGTTCAGTCAAACAGATCTGCTATTTTTTCCTCATGGAGACATGTTCCCATCTTCCAAACACCACAACCACCTGAGTGGTTCCCAGGTTGCTAACTGGGGAGAGAAAATGAATCAACTCACACACATCAGGCTTCCACAACCATCAAAGACCCAGATACCAAGCCTCTTGTCACCGAGCCACCAAAACACAGGATTAGAGGTTCGCCACCATCATCTCAGAGGAAGGAAGTCAAATTATCAGAAGTGGAGGGAGTAGGAAACCTGGGGTGAATTGCCATTGCTTATTGAGAAGGATATGACAATCTCTTGTCCTATTTAGTAAACTCTATCCTGCTCCTCCTTTTCCTCCTCTTCCTCTGTGATTCTGCGTCAAAGACAACTTGGACAAAAACTCCCTTACTCCCTTCCACTGCTATTGATCCCATTTCCCTCATCCCTTCAGCTGCACCACCACCCCTTCCCAAGACCCTCTCCCATTCTTCCCTCCCTTCTATTGTGTCCTCTGGAATCTCCTATCCTATTTCTAACAAATTGCCCTTGATATGAGACATCTTCCTCTTACTCGCCTTCTGTATTCTTGTAATCAGAGAAACTGAATTTGCCCCAGAAGGTCTTACATCCCTGGCCATTTCCCCCAGTATATCTCTAGCACTTTCTTTCATATAAAGACCCTACAAACTGGGTCAAGAGGAGAAGGCATACCTCTGCTGCCCCACCCCCTACACACACACACACACACACACACACACACACACACACACACACTGCCCAGTGCCATAGTAAGTACTTAATAAATGTTTGTATTCATTCATTAATTCACTCACAAACACTCTAAATTTCAGATAAACTGGCTTCTTTATTATTATTCCCCATAAGTGCCATTCCTTCTCTCACACCCCAATCTCTGTATGGGCTACCTTCATATCTGGAACGTTGGCTGTCTTTACCTGTGTCTTAGAGTACTAGCTGCTGTTGTTCAGTCATTTCAGACTCTTTTCTTGGCAAAGATACCGTTTCCTTCTCCAACTTATATTACAGATAAGGAAACTGAGGCAAACAAAAAGTGACTTGCCCATAGCTAGTGAGTATCTGAGGCTGAATTTGAACTCAGCCTGGAATTCTATCTACTGCACCACCTGCCTGCCCCTTAAAGTATTTATCTCCCTTCAAAGCCAAGGTCAAGTACCATCCCCTAAGTGAGGCCTTTTCTGATTCCCCCAAACTGTTAGTGTCTTCCCCATAAAATTACTGTACATTTACTTTTTAATCTACATTTCATTTATCCATATATGTGTTATTAACCCAAACAAAATATAGGCATGCTCTAGGAGGGCAGGAGCATCTCATAGATGTCCCTCTATCCCACAGAAGAGGCTGAATAGATGCTTGTTAAATGGAATAAAACAGGACAGCCTCCCTCTGAGAATCCCGGCCTCCTCCAAAGCACAGCCCAGGTGCCACCAGGGCCTTTCCTTATCCCTCCTGTCATTGGAACTCTTTTGAAATTCTTTTGCAGGATTCTGTGTATGTTCTGTATGAACTCAGCTGTGTGCTTGATTTACTCTTTCAGTAGAATATGAACATTAACTCATGGAGAACAAGCAATGTTTTGTTTTTCTCTCCTTATCCCTGAATCTAGCACAGCACCTGGCATACAATCAATGTTGTTGTTATTTGTCCTTCATTCTCAAAGAGGATCATGACATCAGAGCAATGATGCCATGACATGCAAGTGAATTGGACTAAATTGAGGCAGGGCTGCGCAGAGTCGCCAGCCTCACTTCTCCTCCAGAGCCATCTGGGTCCAGTGGCCAGAAATGGACCAAGACGATTAGAAATGGCCCAGGATACAGTGGGGGTCCTTAGTCTTTTCAAGCTAAGGTGTTTCACAGGTCTCAGTTTTTGGCAAGGATGAAAGTAAAGGGAGCAGGAGAACTATCCCTACAATAACAGACAAACTACATTGGAAGCCTCAAGAATTGTGATTGAGGCAATGACTGACCATGATATTAGGGGGCTGTGGCAATTAAAAGTTCAAAAGACATAGTTTCTGAGTAATTTAGTCATTTTATTAACAAGGCCAGCAGGTTTACTAATAAAAAGATGGCCATTTAGCCATCTCTCTTAGACCAAAGACAATTACGGTGGTAGGCCATGGCTTATATGTCCATTCAGAAGAGGAGTGTTCAAAAGGATAGCAATCAACTCTGGTTGGTTAACAATGAGAATGAATGAGGGGAAGACAAAGGCCAATTACAAGTAAAGGTCTGGTTCATGTATAGGCTCTGTGAGACAGTGTTCTGTCCATCACCCAGCCCTCTGTCAGGAAGTAGGCAGCCTTCTTCCTCTTTGGTCTTGAGAGAGATGATTATTAACAGTCAATCAATAAACATTTATTAAGCACTGACTACGTGCCAGGCACTGTGCTAAGTGCTGTAAATAGCCAAAAAGAAGCAAAAGACAGTCCCCTCCATCAAGGAGCTTATAATCTAATGGAAGAGACAACATGCAAACAAATACATACAAAGCAAGCTATCCAGAAGAAATTAGAAATTATTAAAAAGAGAAGGCATTGGATTTAAGAGGGGCTGGGGAAGGTTACCAATAAAAAGGTAAGATTTTAGTTGGGACTTAAAGGAAGCCAGGGAGGTCAGCAGCCAGAGCAGAGGAGGAATAGTGTTCCAGACAGGGAACAGCCAGAGAAAATATCCAGACAGCTGGATATTGTTCATTGAACAGCCAGGAGGTCAGCATCATGCAGCATTGAAGGTATATTTCAAGGGGTAAAATATAAGAAGACTGCTTATTAAATGTTCATTGAATTGAAATTTCAATTCAAATGAATTGAAATTGAACTGAATGTCTCCAGTATTATAAAAATGAAGGCCTTGGCTTGAGCAGAAGGTGCCTGGGAAATGACAAGGAGATAACTTTACGTAGGAAGAATAGAGCCAGATCAAGGAGAACACACCATGCCAGCCTTGGGACAACAGGGAGAGTGTCCATACAGCGAATAGGTACAGAGCACTGCTCCAGTGGCAACACAGACCATGAGTCAAGAGGCGAGGAGTCCATCCTGGACTCTGCTGGTGACTGGCTATGTGACCTGGAGCAAAGTCACTTACCTTCCCAGGGGCCCACTGAATCAAAATGTGCCTTTCCCCAATATGGATTACTACCCTTACAAGCCTCCTCAACAATCTTCTTGATTTGCTCTAGCTGAAAAAATATCTGCCCCCTGGTGGCTTACCCAAGAAAAACCTCTCCGATACGCAATTTTTGCATGAGAACAGACAGAATCCAACATATATCATAAGAAGACTTTTCTCTACAACATAGTTGGTAAGCAGTCATCCAGCCTTTACTTGAAGAGCCCCAGCTAGACGGGTCCCAGTCCTTCCCAAGGAAGCCCAATACACTTTTGGACAGTTCTGATTATTAGGAGGTTGCTATGTTATCTCAAGCTACCCCTTTGCAATTTCTACTCAACTGCCCTGTGATCTGCCTGAAGAGAACACGCCTAATCCTCTTCCTCTGCAGCCTTCTAAACACTTGAAGAAAGCAGTCATGCCCCCCCAAGTCTGCTCTTCTCCAACCTAAAAACCCCCAGTTCCTTCAAATGATTCCATATGGAATGGACCTAAGATGCTTCACTAGTCTGTCTGTCCTCTCTGGATTCTCTGCAGCTTATCAATTTCCTTCTAAAAATTCAATGTCCCAAGCTGAACCAAACACTCCAGGTAGGATCTGGACCACGCCACAGTCTAGCAGGGCTTTGTTACGTCATTCCTGGAAACTGTACCTCTCTTAATGCATCAGTTTCTTGGGCAGTCCCGTCATTCCACTGATTTATATTAAGCTTGTGGTCTGATTCAAAGATCCAGTTCTTTATTTTTCCCCTAGACAAACAACTATCTAATTCTTGTATTCACCAAAGAGATTTCTTGAACCCAAGCATAAGACTTTATATTTACCACCACTACATTATATTGTATTACTGTCAGTTCAATATTCTAGCCTTTGGATCCCAACTGTCAAACAGTGTTTAACTCTTTTCTTAGCTTTCTGATATATACAAATCTGATAAACATGCTATCTTCGCCTTTACCTAAGTTGTTGACAACTTTAAACAGTGCAAGGCCCTGGGTCCCTCCACTAAAGACCACCTTACAATTTGATAAGAAAGCATTAATGACAACCCCTGGAATCTGGCCAATCAGCCAGCTATAAATCCACTGGATTTTACTATTGTCTTGTTCACATCTCTCCATCTTTTCTACATTAACATCATGAGAGACTTTATCAAACCTAGTGTATGTATGCAATCCTTCTTGTTCTTCCTGGTATGTGGAAACATACATATTTATTGACATGTCAAGTTCACAATAAGAGCTAATTTTTTTTTTAATCTAGATAATAAAAGCTAGGTAAACTATATTTAGATCATTCCCTGACTTCTGATTACTGGAAGATTAGGAATCTTCTAGGTTAGTAACCCTCTCAAAACAATTAAATAAAGTCTGACATAACCTAATTCTAAATGAAGTTGTTCTGGTTCTTTGTGATACTTTCTTCTAAATGCTCATTAACCATCTTTTCAATAATCCATGCTACAACATCCCCCAGAATCAAAGTCAAGCTCATTGGCCTTCAATTTGCAGCTACCATTCTCTTTTGTTTTTTGAAGGAGAACTCACTTGCCCCATTCTCCACAGTCTTTCAAATATCATTGACAGCAGTTTTGCAAAAATAGACATCATTCCTTACAGTATTCCATAAATGTCAAACACGCATCACAGATGGGTTCATCCTTGTAACCTTTCTAACTGGGTACTCCTTACCAAAGTGTACATTCTGCTAACACAACCTTTCAGAGCCCAGGTTAAGGATGGGCCTTAAAGTAGGAAATCGAGATCCAGTTATCTGAAGGGACTAAGCCTGTTGTTTTCAGTCCCAGATAGCAGAACTAAGAGCAATGGGAGCAAACTAAAGGGAGAAATTCCCACTCTAATGCAGAAAAAACTTCTTAACAAGACAGCACATCTATCCCAGAGTAGAATGGCCTGCCTTGGGATGTAATGAGTTCCCCATCACTGAAAATCTTCAAGAAGCTGGAGGACCACTTGTTAAAAACATTGTAGGGGTGGGGATTCCTATACAGGAGGGGCTTTGAGACTCTGATTTTAAGAAAAAATGAAAGTCAAGAAAAAAGAAGTTTTTTTTAAGACAAGTAAGTTTTAAGAAACAAGTAAGTTTTTTTTAAGAAAAAAAGCAAGTCATGGGGGAGGGGGAAGTGGTAGGAAGGAGAGGTCTGTTGGTTATCTGGAGGTGAACAGGAAATCATGGAAGTTCTGAAAGGCCTTTTCTGGTCCCCTCTAACTTGAAGCCTGGCATCTGGGACCTGAGGGGTGGAGCGGAAGCTGAATCCATGAAAGCCCCCTAAGGAAGGCCCAATTGGGCCAAGTAGGAGGAAAGGGGATGGGGTGGGGAGTGGACAATGACCTGGGAGAGGGTCTGGCCTGCTCACTCTGATCCTCAGTCACGGCTACCAGCCAAGCAGCTTGGAGACACCAAGGGCTGGCTTGGCCTACTAGCTCCTCCAGCCTCCCTGGGGGAAGACAGGCTAGATCCCAATGCCCTGGCACCAGGGCCCCATTTCTTTCCAGCAGGACTCTGGCAGTGTGAAGGGGGCTGTTTGTTCTTTTCCAAAAAGCCCCTTTCTCAGCTAGACAACAGCCAAGATCCTGTTTACAGCATGAAGGAGGAAGCAGGGATAGCCGAGAACGCCCACAACCGGCCACTTCACCCAACGCATTTGCCAACCCCACAGCAGGATATTTGCCCCCAGGGAACATAAGGGGCTCAGGAGCTGCCTGACTCTTTCTACCAAAAAAGTGTCATAGGACTTAGCACTGAAGGGACCCTCAAAGTCATCGAGTCCAATCCCCTCATCTTACAGATGAGAAAACTGAGGTTCAAGGAACTTGAAAGCCTTGTCTGTGGTCATTCAGATAGTAAAAAGTGGAGCTGAGATTAAAATCTAGGTCTTTTCATTCTAAATCCTCAAGCTCTTTTCAAACTGCCAAGATAAGAACCTTTGAGGAGACATTGAGGATGGACGGAGGATAGGAAAAAAGTTTCAAGTCCAGGGAAGGGGTACTTAGCTTTTGTTTTTCATGGAGTCTATTAGCAGTTAATCAATCAATCAGTAAACATTTATTGACTGCCTACTATATGCACTAGGCACTATGCTGAGTACTGGGGATGCAAAAAATGTTATGGGAGCCTGTGGACCCTTTAACAGAATGATGTTTTTAAATGCATCAAATAAAATACAAAAGATTACAAAGGAAACCAATAATTTTGGAATACAGTTATCAAATTTTTTAAGTAAGTTCACGGACCCCAGGTGGAGGATCTCTGCAGAGGAGATCCTTAGGAAAAATCCAGGGGCTTGAGTTCAATATCCCTATCATGTCTTGAGGAAGTTAGAGTCCTGAAGGTTCAGGTTAATTATTAACTACACTGTAATGATCTTCTCAATTTGTCTGGCCTACATCACAACCCCTCCCAACCCTCTTCTCCTGGGCCATTGTTGCTGTCTGGTATATCTTCCTCCAGATTCTCTAAAGAGAATGAGCACAATATACTAAAGGCCTTCCTTGGGTTCTTTAATATTCTGTCAATACTAGGGGTGGTGCTTTAGCCATTCACTCATTATCCTTCACTCTCAATAAGCCATCCTTCTTTTCTAGAGATACATGTCCTGGATCATGGTTTCTAGTCTTCTGCTACGCAAGTGGTTATTGATAAGATGCTGCAGCTTGCTTATGCCCTTCATACCACAGAAAAATATAAATAATAGCTTCCTTGTTTATGAGTTTTCAAGGCTCCTCAGGAAGCAGTCTAAGTCCCACCTGGATCTAGAAGAAGTCCTCCCTAATGAGGCAGCAGAGTCCTGTGCAAAGGCGTAGGATGATGTAATCACTCTGCTCCACTCACAACCCTAAGGAAAAGCTGAATCTCCTCCTCGGAGCAGAATGAAATATAGCAAACATGTTTCCCATTCTTTCAGTCCCATTTCACCTCCACCATCTCCTTAAGATCCTCAAGCCCTGAGGAATAAGAAGACAACCCCTTGCCTTACAAGGAACAGTAACATTCCCACTTCTAGGGTTTAGGCTTTATAAAACACATCCTCACAATAACTGAGATGGGTAGAATGAGGTTTATTATCTCCATTTTACTGATAAACTGGAACTCTAAGTGAGGAAGTGATTTGACTAATAGGCATCACTCATTGATTCAAGCCCAACCCCAAGTTCGTTCTCTCCTGATTCCCAGTCCCAAATTCTTTCCCTGATGACAACCTTTAAAGGAAGAATGCAAAGGAAGGAAAAACAAAAGAGGAAAGAAATAAAAGAGAGGAAGAAGGAAAGGGGAGGGGAAAGAGAGAAGACAGAAGATAAAAGGAGGGAAAGAAGAAAGGCAGAAAAGGATGGAAGTTCCACTTGCATCTGTCTTTGTGTCCCTGTGATCAAGAAGATGGTAGATTTGTAAATATCTACACTACCGATCCAGTAAACAGAAAGAAACCCTAAGTGTCAGAGCCAGAAGGAATCTTAGAGATAATCCAATTCAACTTTCTCCAGCTCCAGCCAGGGTAGGAACCCTTTTAACAGCTTCTCCAACAGGGAGCATCTAATTGAACACCTTCAATAATAGGGAGGCTCACTACCTATAGGAGCTAGTAACAGACAGATAGTAACAACAGGTATTGTTGTTTTTAAATTCTTCCTTCTATTGAGCCAGAATCTGCCTCCTAGAAAATTCCATATAATTCTGCCCTCTGGGGTCCCATAAAATAACTCTGCTCCCTCTTACTTATGAGCTTACAGTCCTAAAGCCCTCAAATAATTTTTACATGAATTTCTCCCTAGTCACATCTTCCACATTCCACGCAGTTAATAAGTTGAACATAAGTGCAGCATTTTGCATTCAGGCTTACTAAAAAATCACTTTATTAGATTTGACCCAATATTCTGGCCTTTCCAAAGTTTTGGGGATCCTGGTATCATAACACTAGTCTCTCCTGGTACTCCTCCTACCTATCCGACTGCTCCTTCTCACTCTCTTTTTTGGATCTTCATCCAGGTCCAGCCAACTAACCATGCAGTGTCCCCCAAGGCTCTGTCCCGGGCCTTCTCTTCTCCTTCTATACCATTTTGATTCATGATCTCATGAGCTTCCATGGATTCAATTATCATCTCTATGAGGATGATTCTGAGGTCTATTTATATAGCTCTGACCTCTCTCCTGACCTCCAGTCATATCTCCAATTGACTGCTGTACATCTCAAATTGAATGAATGGTCAACAGAAATCTTAAATCCAACAATTTCAGAACTGAACACATCTTTCCCTTCAAATCATTTCTTCTTCTTAATTTTCCCTATAGAAGAAATTACTATAGAGAATAACACCATTGTCTCAGGCTCACAACCTTGGTGTCATGCTTGACTCCTCACCCTCTCTCACCTCACATATCCAATCTGCTGCCAAGTCTGTCGACTGTCTTCACAACATCTCCTATATATGGCCCATTCTCTCTTCTGATTGTGCAGACCCTCCTCACTATCACAATACCCTTCTAATTGATGTCCCTGTTTCAAGTCTCTCCCAACCCCAGTCCACCCACCATTTAACTACCAAAGCAATCTTCCTGAAATTCAATTCTGGCCGTATCACTCTCCTACTTAGTAAACTCCAGGGGCTCCCTATTAGCCCTGGGATCAAGGATAAAATCTCCCGTTTTGCTTTTAAAGCTCTTCACAATCTGGGCCCTTCCTATCTTTTCATTCTTCTAATATTTTACTCCTCTCCACATAATCTATGAGAAGAGACACTAACACATAATAAGTACTTCATAAATGCTTGCTGTCTTGACAAATTCTGTAATTCAGTTTGTTAACTATCCCTCTCAAATTTGTCACCTAAAAATGTGATGAATCTTTCCCCAAGTCATTGATAAAAATGCTGAGCAGAATAGGCACAAAATCCTAAAGTCACCACTAAAGATTTTCTTCCAGGTTGAAATCAATATATTAGTCACCATTCTTTGAGTTAGTCATTCCAGGGTTATGAATCCACCCTAATTTTCCTATTTGCTAGCATATATATATATATATATATCTCATTCTGGCCCACAAAGGTATTGTGACAGATTCTGTCAAATGCTTTGATGAAATTAAGGCATTACTATGTCTACAGCAGTCCTATGAGCTACCATTTAGTTACCCTATCCAAAAAGGGAATGAGGTTAGTCTGGCATGGTCTGTTCTTGATGAAGTCATGCTGGCTTATAGTAATCACCAATTCCATTTCTAAGTGCTCCCAAACTATCCCTTTAATAATTCAGTCTAGAGTTTTGCCAGGAATTGTCAAACTCAATGGCTTGTAATTTAAAGAACTCAACCTCTTCCCCTTTTTGAAAATTGGGACAACTTCTGTCTATTCCTAGTCTTATAGCACCTCTCTTTTTCACCATATTTTTTCCTATGTTTTATTATGAATTTGACAGTCATCAATAAACCAGGACATTTCCAACCACAAAGAAGGACAGAATAAGGTGACTGCATATGATAAAGTAAAACTATCATGTACAACTTGTTTCTGTTTGTTTTCTTCTTTAAGTATATAGAAAATTTTACAGGGTTGTACCAACACTGCCCTTCTTGACTGTGCCCCTTTCTGAAACCTTCTGCTCTCTTCAAAGATCACCGACAGCAACTCAGCAATCACATTTTGAAGTCTCCTTCTTTCCACTATTCTAGGATGTAATTCATCTGCTTCCAAGCCTGGGGATGTGAACTCACTGAAGGCAGAGAAATGCTCTTCTGTCATCTCCATCTGAAATTTCTATTCCCTGTTATCCATTTATGATTTCCCAATTCAGAGGATGCTTTCCTTCCCCCTGATGTTTTTCTTTCTATCTGCCCCACTTTGTCACCATACAAACCATCCCAAGCAGTGAAGGCTCTTCTTTGGTTTTCCTTTAGCATCCACCTTGGTTTCTGCTCTTCATCTCGTCCATCACACTTTCTCTGAGAGCTGAGTCCTTTGATCATTTTCTCTCTTTCTTTAATCTTTAATCTCTCTATCCACCAGCTCCTTTCCAATTGCCTATAAACATACCCAACCTTTTGCATCTTTCAAAAGCTTTCATCTGACCCTGCTTTTCTCGCAAGCTATTAATTACCCTCTATCTCTCCTAATTTTAACAGCCAAATTCCTAGAAAAAGTTGTCTACACTCATTGCTTCTACTTCCTCATGTCCCACTCACTTCTTAACTCTTTGCAATCTGGCTTCTGATCCCATCATCAGATTTTGAAACTGCTCTTTCCAAAGTTAACAATAATCTCTTAATTTCTAAATCTAATGGATCTTTTCCAATCTTCATCCTTCTTGACCTCTCTGCATCATTTTATAGTTCTACTGACTATTCCTTCCTCCTAGAAACCATCTCCCAAGATTTTCTGACAATGCTTTCACATTTCTCTGACAACTCATTCTTGTTCTCTTTTGCTGAATCATCATGCATGTCCAGTTCCTTACGCATGGGTCATCTTCTTTCTCTACAGTCTCTCTCTCTCTCGACAACTTTATCCGCTCCATGGGTTCACTTACCAGCTCCATGAAGATGTCCAGCAGGTAGCTGGTGATATGCAACTAAAGGGTATTCAACCCTCATATTTTTTCATCTATTGGTCTGTATCATCAATTGACTTCTGGACATCTCCACTTAGATGTCCTGGAGGCATCTCATAATCAATATGAACAAAACAACTCATCAACATTTTCCTGTAACCCACCACTCTTCCTAACTCCCTTATTTCTTTCAAGAGAGCAGTCAGTCATCCTTATGAACCCCGATTCACAACCTTGGAGTTATCTTTGACTCATTCCTATCACTTTCACCACACATCCAATCAAATGCCAAATTTTATGGAGTATACTTCCATGATGAGTCTTATCCTTATCCCCTTCTCTCTAGTCATACAGCTACCAACTTAGGTCATACTGTCATCACCTCTCACAAGGTCTATGGAAACAGCTTCCTAACTGACCTTCCTATCTCTAGCCTCTCCCCACTTCAATCCATTCTCCACAGAGCTGTCAAATTGATACTCCTAAAGTATAAGTCTCACCATTCTTTTTTCTATCTTCTGGAATACCCATCTCCATTAGAAGTTTCCCTCAAATGGAACCTCCCTCTAATGTTAGCACATCCACCCTTACTGCCATCTCATTATGGTGTATGTACTTGGTATATTATTGGTACACATTTATCTCTATACATGTTGTCTCTCCTCATCAGAATGTAAGCTTCTTTGTCTCTGTAACTGGAGCACCTACAAAGAGTGCCTTGCACATACACAGTGGGCACATAAATGGTTGCTGAACTACACTGCTCCCAGATTAACTAAATTAGATTGCTCTCAGCTTAACTATTTCTAAAAAGCCCTTTTCTTCCTCATTATAATGATTTGCAATTATATTCCTCTAATTTCAATCCTGGGAGCTTCAATGATGATGATGATGATGATGATGATGATGATGATGGCCAACATTTATCTATTCCAGTGATTTGAGGTCAGCAAAAATACATGCCGGGTGTCCCAAAAGTCATAGCTCAGTTTGCTAGTTTAAAACTACATGAAGCCTCTCCTAATCTCGAGTCCAGAATGCTCTCCATCACACATCACACAATGTTAAAGCCAGAAGGGATGTGAGAGATGGAGTCCGACCACCCATTTTATTACAGAAGCAAAACGTGGATATCAGATCAAGTTTGGGAGGTAAGCTGTTTACCATCACATAGCTGGTTAGCAATGGAACTAGGACCAGAAGGTAGGTCTAGTGCTGATGAGCAAGTCCCTTTTACTGCTGTAACCTCAGTTTCTTCATCTGTAAAATGAGGGGATTGGACTGAATGACCTCTAAGGGAACTAACTCCTAAATCTATAATATGTAGTTATTTATATTTTGTCTCTGCTTTTTGTATACTTCAAGAGCAAGAATAGATTTGGGTTTTTGTTTGTTTTGCCACTTTTTGTATCCCCAGCACTTAGCCTGGCCCACTTAACAAACGTTTTATGGTTTAGAGACTGAGTACTATTGACCCCTAAGCTAGAGTTCTTTTCCTCAGGCCGGGCTTGATGCCTCTCCAGTCAATGTCCTCATCAGATTTTCAGGCCATGGGATCACAGAATCTCAGAGAATGAATGGAATTGAGAAGCCAACTGGTCTAAGAATCCACTCCTCCTCATTGACCAAAGGTGGTACTCCACCCTCTCCTTGAGGACCCTAGGGAGGGAGAACCTACTGCCTCCTCAGGCAACAGACTTTGCTCTGGGGAAATCTCTACTTTTACCTATCTTTTTTCAAAACTTTCTGAAATCTCTCATTCTGGAATGTGGAGAGCCAGAGTTCAACCTTGAACTGTCCCAGCTTTCTGAGGTCTGATTACATCCTTAGCTTACATCACCAGCATTAGAGGAAAAGAAAAAAAGGAGGCAATACTCCCTAAACAAATCACACTCCCAGCAATGAAAGCAAGCACTCCCCAAGGCAAACTCTTTGGAAAGGGAATAGTTTCCAAGGGCAAAATGAAACTACAAAGTCAAATAGGAGAAAATTAATAAAGAACAAAACAGGCCATGGGGAGAGACTGGAAAGGGCCTTCAGAGGTCATTCAATCCACACCTCTCCCTTAAAGAAGATTACAGATACCCTTCCCTCCCAGGAAAAGAAAACTATGGCCAGAGGCCAGCTCTCCTCACGGGTGACTCCCTAGCCAAGACCACCATGGGCCTCTTTCACTTCACTCCAGATTTCTCCATCTCCTCACCCAATGCTTGCCTCTAGCAGTAGCCTCGCCACCCCCACCCCCACCTCCACACGCTGGTACACTGATTTCTGACTCCCTTTTATCTGTTTATCTGTTAGAATATAAGATCCTCGAGGGCAGAGACTATCTTGCTTGCTTGTATCTTCAGGGTTTAGGACAGTGCCTCCTACATTGCACTTACTCAAGACATACCTTACCTACCTACCTATCGATCTGTCCATCTACCATTGTTCTCAAAAACAAACACCCAAATCTGCAATTGTTGTAGAAAGAAATTTATTAGGTCATTTAGTACAGGGAGAAAACCAGAAAGAAGGGGTGATGCCCTCTCCAGTCCTTGTGAGGTTACAATACATAGAGATCAAAGGAGGGTATAAGGACGTTTGTCTGATTGGATCACTAAGCCCCTGGTAGTCTCTGAAAGAAAGATTGTTTTAGACATATATCCATAGGTAAGTCAATCTAATTTGAGGAACTCAAAGCACCAGCTTTGAATAGTCCCAAAATAAGACCTGAGAGAACCCAAAACAAGCACTGAGTGAGGCCTAAGCATTCCTTACAACTATCCAGCTTCACTAGAGCGCCTCTGAGATCAGCCTGACTTCTATAGTAAGCTTTTTGAGAGACAATTTTCTAGCCATGTAAGACTAGGTTCAAACAATATTAATAAATGACAATAATCCACATTATCAATATATCTATATCTAAATGTTGTAGTAATAGTAGTAGTAGCAGCAGAATTAAGAAGAAAAAAATAGCCCATTTTTATCTGGCTTTTCCATTCACAAAATATTTTTCTCAAAAGGTCTCTGTGAGGGAGAGAATAGTTATCTAGTGCTTACTATGTGCCAGATATTGTCCTAAGTGCTTTACAATTATTATCTCATCTGATCCTCAAAACAATGCTCAGAGGTACTATCCCCATTTTACAGATGAGGAAACTGAAGTAAACAGAGGTTAAGTGACATGCCCAAGGTCACACAGTAAGTAAGTATCTGAGGTCAAATCTGAACTCAGGTTTTCCTGACTCCTGGTCCAGTGTTCTATTCACCTAAGCACTTAGGTGCTGGCAGTACAAGCGTTATTATCTCCATTGTACAGATGAGGGAACTATGCTTAAGGGAAGGTTAGCAGCTTCCTTAAGGTCATGAGTCTCTAAACCTGATTAGGCTAGGCTAGGCTGGGGCATGATAGAATAGACCAAGCCAGGCTAGGATAAGACAAGGTAGGCTGGGATGGGATGGGATGGACTAGGACAGGCCAGGTCCGGCCAGGATAAGATAGAATCAGAATGGATAGGCCAAGTCAGGATAGGATAGGATAGGCCAGGCCAGGATAGGATAGGAAAGAATAGGACAGTATTTGTGTTCATCCTTCATTGCTGAAGAAGACCATGCCATCAGAGAAATGATGACATGACTTGCACTTTACTTTGTTTTGAGTGAGGGAAGGCTGTGCAGGTCACCAGCCTCACTTCTCCTTCAGAGCCACCTGAATCCAGTGACCAGATATTCATCAGGATAACCGGAGATGACCCAGGATGTATTGGGAGACCTTGGGCCTTTTAGGCCAAGATCTTTGCAGGTACTCACTTACGGTGAGGCAATGCCCATTCATTGAATAGGCCTGTTTAAGAAGTAGCCAAGACATGGCCCTTTTAATGGGGCCAAGAAAAAGAAAGACATCAGGTTGGGCGGGAAACAGCAGCAGTTACTATTGATAATCACTCTGAAGTTAGGAGGGTCCAGAGGGTCACTTAGGCAGAGGCCCATTAGCATCCCAGTTTCAGAGTGAAGTAGGATAGGACAGTATAGGACAGAAATGGATAGGATAGGCAAGTATAGAATAGGCCAGGATAGGCATAATAATAATACTTGTATAACAAGTAGTAATAAAATAACACTCCTGATAATGTACTTTTTAAACCTAAAACCAGGCCACTCTCTCATGTGACCTTCACAATAGCTCTGAGGAAAGGAAGGAGGATGCAGAAAGACAGATTAGTCTCCATATCTTACAAATAGATAAACTGAGGTCCAGAAAAGGAAAACAAATTGCCTAAGGTCACAGAGCAAATCAGTGGCAAAGCTTCAATTGGAACCCAGGTCTCTTGACTCGAGGTTCAAATGTCTTTTCACTCTAAAGCTTAAGTTTAAAGCCCTTCAAAGAGTGGGATTTCATAAGTTTCCCTGTCCAATGTCCTGATATCTAACAATCCCTATTCCAAAAACAAACAAAAAAAACCCCAAAATAATCCTCCACTAAGTCCAACCCAGATTCCTCCTGGCAAGGGGTCTTCTTTGTATCCTATTTCACTTTCTTGGCTTCAGTGGAGCCTAGAATGAAAATAATCCATGTCAGAGGAAGAGTCAAGCCTCAAACCCTAGTGTTCAGATCCAAGTCAACTGATGCTTCTCCACTAAGCCACACTTCTCCTAGGTAGGCTTCCCTCTTTCAAATAAAATGTTTCACCAAATAGAAAACTGTCATTGCATAGGCTTTCACATTTATTTTACCTGTATTGAATAATCTTAGTTCCTTGCCCTTTCCCAAGAGAATTACTTTTCTGTCCTTTCTGTATCCCTTTCCTCTGTTCCTCATCTTGATTTTCAGCTGGAAAGCTGAAACCTCCAAGCAGAAATGTGCTAGTAAATCTTTAATAACTGGCTCACTTAAGGGAAAAAAAATGTAGCAGCGCACATTTTAAAAGTTTAATCTGCATTTCTGCCATCACTTTAAGTTTAGATAATCAATAAAGGAACAAATCAAGTCCTGATTTGTAGTTTGCTGATTTCTGCAGTATAAATGCTCACACTTGAAAATTTAACAATCTGCTCTCCAGAGGTGGTACAAGCTAGCTCCAGCTCACCCCTGCCTCCAGCCCCAACCTTCTTCCTCAAACTAGCTCCTCTTCCTGACTTTTCTATCACTCCCTACTTCACTGCAGGTCTTGGAGTTGCCTTTGGCCCTTCTATCTCTTGCCCTAGCCCAACCCAAAGGGTTCCAGGCCTTCTTGACTCTACTTCTGCAATAGTCATTGTATCTATCCCTCCTTTTCTATTCAAACTGCCAGCAGGCAATTCTACTACAGACCTTACTAGACCTGCTATAGCATTGCTACAGATCTTACTATAACCCTACTATGGATCTTACTATAATACCTACTACAACCCTACCACAGACCTTACTAGACCTACTACAACACTGCTACAGACCTTACCAGAACCCTGCTCTAGACCTTACAAACACACCTACTACAACACCACTACAGACTTCAACAGCTTTTACCTGGACTAACTCAATGGCCTACCGCTGGCACTCTCTCCCTCTTCTAATCCAATTTGTATATGTGTCTAGATAAGGAGATTTTAACCTGGGGCCTGTGAACATATTAATAAATGCATAAATATAAGAATACATTAATTAATATATGTATATTAACCAAGTTCCAATATAATTAGCATTTTCTTTGCAATCCTACATATTTTATTTTGTGCATTTAAAAACCTTATTCTAAGAAGATCTTCATGGATCTAGGTATAAAAACTGATATTATAAACAAATTAGGGGAGCAAGGAATAGTTTATGTGTTAGATTTATGGAAAATGTAGGAATTCATGACCAAACAAGAGATAAATAACATTATGAAATGCAAAATGAATAATTTGGATTACATTAAATTGAAAAGTTTTTACACAAACAAAGCCAATGCAACCAAGATTAGGAGGGAAGCAGAAAACTGGAAAATAATTTTTATAACTAGTGTCTCTGATAAAGGCCTCATTTCTAAAATATGTAGAAAACTGAGTCAAATTTACAAGAACACAAGTCATTCCCCAATTGATAAATGGTCAAAGGATATAACAGGCAATTTTCAGAAGAAAAAATTAAAACTCTCTATAATCAAATAAAAAAATGCTCTAAATCACTGTTGACTAGAGAGATGCAAATCAAAACAACTCTGAGGAAACACATCACACCTATCAGATTGGCTAACATGATAAAACAGGAAAATGATAAATGTTAGAGAAGATATAGGAGAATTGGAACACTAATTCATTGGTGGTGGAGCTGTGAGCTGATACAACCATTCTGGAGAGCAATTTGGAACTATGTCCAAAAGGCTATAAAAATGTGCATACCCTTTGACCCAGAAATACCACTTCTAGGGTTGTATCCCAGAAAGATCATTAAAATGGGAAAATATTTATAGCAACTCTTTTTGTGGTGGCCAAGAACTGAAAATCAAGAGAATGCCCATCAATTGGGGAATGGCTGAACAAATTTTGATATATGAATGTAATGGAATACTACTGTGCTATAAGAAATGATGAACAGGCCAACTTCAGAAATACCTGGATGGACTTATATGAACTTATATGAATTGACACTGAGTGAAGTGAGCAGAACCAGGAAAACATTACACACAGTAATAGCCACAGTAACTGTTTTTGATAGCCTTAGTCTTCCACAACAATGCAAGGACCTAAAACATTTCCAAAGGACTCATGATACAAAATGTCATCCACATCCACAGAAAGAACTATGGAGTCAGAACAAAGAATGAATACTATTTTCTCTTTTGTTACATTTGGTCTTGTTTAGTTTTTCTCATGTTTTTTCTCACTCATTTTAATTCTTCTATGCAACATGACTAATGTGAAAATGTATTTAATAAGAATGTATGTATAGAGCCCATATAAGACTTCATGCAGTCGAGGAAGTGGGAGAAAATTTAAAACTTTTAGAAATGATTGTTGAAAACTAAAAACAAATAAATAAATTTGGAGGGGAAAAAACAAACAAAAAAGGATTAGACTGTAATTGGGAAATCTTTATCAAAATAAATAAAAATACAATGGGAAAAAAAGAATGGAGAAAAAGAAGATCTCCATGGCCTTCACCAGCCTGCCAAAGGAGTTCAAGACACACAGATAAAAGAGAATACCCCTGCTCTAGATGAATCTTCTTAAAACTCAGTTCTAAACAAATCCCTCCCTTGTTCCCAAACTTTCTGTGGCTCCCTATTACTTAACCAATAACATGCAGAGTCAGCCTAGCATTCAAAGTCCTCCAGTAACCTCAAATGAATTTCCCTCTCCAGGTATATCTACTACTCTCTGTTTTCACATACGCTACACTCCAAACAACTTATATGCAATGTATCAAGCAGAAATGAGATGGTTGGTCACCTCTGCAAAGATACTGGCTGAGGGCCTTGGAACTTATCCACTTCCAGGCCCCTCCAAAGCCCAGGAAGGAGATCTGAGGGACCCTGTGTACCTCCCCTTTCCTGACCAGAACACATGTGGGATCTTGCCAGGAAGCAGTGATGTACATCAGAGAGGTTGTCTGTCTTCCTTTCTGATCCAACTTCTGTCTACTCTCCAATCCCCTCTCCTCACCCCCCAACCCCAACAACAGTCTACATAGACAATTATATGCATGAAAAGACATGCACACTGGTCCATGACTTCATCAGTATGGAGTCTCACAAAAGACCCATAGAGCATACATATGAACACCTACAAACAACAATACACAGAAAGAAATGCACACACACAAAGACATACTTATTAACACATATCTACACTAAGTGTGTACACAAAAGCACATAAATACAGACAAACAAGCCCCCACAAAAATGGTACACACATACAAACAGGAGCCCAGGGACAGAAACTGAGATATACAGAGGTATATGCACAAATAAACAGTGTTAGAGATCAAAGATCTGGAAGAGACCCCAGAGCCTGGAATCTAGTCCAATACTCCCACTTTATAAATAAGGAAACTGAGGCCCAGAGAGAGGATGTTTCTTGCTCAAGGCCAAGGTGGTAGGAAGCAATGGGGGCAGGGTTTAAAGCCAGATTCTCTGACTTCAGAACCAGGGCTCTCTCTGTTGTACTACACATAAATAGAGATATGCAGATGCTTACACATATACATATTGACACACAGAAAACACAGACACACATAATACACACAGACATACAGACACATTTATGCCCATGGAAACACAAACACATACAGACGTAGGCACACCCACACATGTAATCTATCCTTCCTCCTTTCCCATGGGGTCTCTGCTATGTCCCTGTTCCAACTCCTTTTTTAAAATGCCCTGGAAAAGGAGAATAAAGGCTTACACTGTGACAGTCTCTCCTTCTTTCCCCTCCCACCCCAGTATTTTATCTAGATTCCCCTCCATCCTTGGCAGGAAGGAGTATTTTTGATCTAATAGCAACTACCCAAAATCCATTCACCACAGACACTCCCCTATCTTTCCAGACTACCAAAGAAGGAACCACAGTTTTTCGGCTAGAATGTTCCTGAGTAGAAACAAAGAAAACTATAGACCAATCTCTTGGTGAATATCAATCTGAAAAATTTTAAATAAAATACTATCAAGGAGATTACAGCAATATATCACAAAGATACACTATGACTTAGTGGTTTTTATATCAGGAATGAAGGGCTGATTCAATATTAGGAAAACCAGTAGCATAACTGACTATATCAATAACAAAAACAACAAAAATCATATGATAATCTCAACAAATGCAGAAAAAGTTTTTGACAAAACACAACGTTCATTCCTAGTAAAAACACTAGAAAGCACAGGAATAAATGGAGCTTTTCTTAAAATGATAAGTAGTATCTCTCTAAAATAACCATCAGGAAGCACTATCTGTAATGGGGATAAGTTGGAATCCTTCCAAATACGGGCAGAGGTGAAGCTAGGATGCCCATTTATCACCACTAGTATTCAATATTGTACAATAAGAGAAGAAAACAGATTGAAGAAATGAGAATAGGCAATGAGGGAAAAAGTATCACTTTTTGCAGATGATAGGATGGTATATTTAGAGAATCCTAGAGAATCAACTCAAAAACTAGTTGAAATAATAACTTTAGCAAAGTTTCAGAGTATAAAAAAAGCCACACAAATCATCAGCATTTTCTATACATTATCAATGAAGTTCATCAGCAAGAGATAGAAACAGAAATTTCATTTAAAATAACTGCAGCCAATATAAAATACTAGGAAATCTCCCTGTCAAGACAAATCCAGAAACTAAACGAACACAATCACAAAATACCCTTCACACAAATAGTGAGATTTAAACAATTTGAGAAATATTAATTGCTCATGGGTAAACCAAGCCAATATAATAAAAATGGCAATTCTACCTAAATAAATTTACTTCTTGAGTGCCATACTAATCAAACTACCAAAAAACTATTTTATAGAGCTAGAAAAAATAATATCAAAATTCATCTGGAAAAACATACGGTCAAGAATATCAAGGGAATCAAGGAGAGAAGAGTCTGGACAAAAGAAGCCATGGAAATTGGGGCTGAGAGAGTTTTCACAAAAAGGCCCCGTGGAGAGGGGAGACAGGGCAGAGATGCGTGACCCACCCACCAATATGGGACAAGTTGTTTAGCTCTGCCACCTCGTTCTAAAACTGCTTAGAGTCAGATACTCCACTTCAGCCTCCCTAGATTCTCTAACCAGGTGAGGTCCAGGGCTGGCAGAGAAAGCGGCAAAAGAAAAGCTGTGGAGGTCTTTGGAGTACCCAAGCCTGTCCTGAGGAGAACAGCCAGAAGAGCATGGAGCTACATTCAATCTCAGCAGAATGGCTTATTTCTCTAGTCAGTTGCATGCTGACAGAGGGAAGGGTTCAGGGATACTCCCAGACTAATGGGTTTAAGAGAACTGACCTTGTCATATAGCCTTGACCTCAGTTCTGAAAAACCAAACTCTATTTCTCTGGACTCTCAGTTCTTAAGAATCCTGAATACAATTTCTGGTGTTCCCCTGCTTTTGATCTCAGGCTTTCCTCCATGGGGAATATCCTTAGCAGGAGGTGAGTCAGACTTGCATTCCCATCAGACCCAGATTGTGACAAAGACGATTTGACTGCATCCGATGATGGCTGCATACATCAGAAAGAAGATATAGTCCGTAGACTCAATCCAAGTCTTTCTTGACTCCTCAGCTGTCTTTGGGGGCTTTATGGAAGAAACACTAAGAGTGGAAGATACCCTTCATATGGTAGTACCCTCCCCTGAAACAGAAAGAAGATGAGCACAAGGGACTAGACTGAAATCTTTGGGGGGCAGGGAGGGGTCGGCAGGGCTACAGAGTTAAACTTTCCAGGAACTAAAACATGTATATCTGAATAAAAAGATACCTGCCACAGGGAAAAAATGAATATCAAAGGAATCAATGAAAAAATATAAAGGAAGGTAGCCTAATAGTACCAGATATCAAACTTTATTACAAAGCATTAATTATCAAAGCGATCTGGTACTGGCTAAGAAATAGAGTGGTGGATCAATGGATAGGTACATAATACACAGTAGTAAATTACTATAGTAATCTAGCATTTGAAAAGATGCAAGTTTTGGGGATAGGAACTTACTATTTGACAAAAATTTCTGGAAAAACTGGAAAGCAGTTTGGCAGAAACTAGGTATAGACCAAAATCTCACCCCACATACCAAAATAAGGTCAAAATGGGTATATGATTTAGACATAAAGGGTGATATCATAAGCAAATTAGGAGATCATGAAATAGTTTACCTGTCAGATCCATGGAGAAGAGAAGAATTTATGACAAAACAAGAGATAGGGAGCATTACAGGATATAAAGTGGATAATTTTGATTATACTAAATTAAAAACAGTTTGCACAAACAAAACCAATGCAGACAAAATCAGAAGAAAAGCAGAAAACTGAGGGAGAAATTTTATAGCAAGTATCTCCAATAAAGCCCTCATTTCTCAATTATTTAGAGAAGTGAATCAAATGTGAGTCATACTCCAAATGAAAAATTAGTCAAAGGATATGAACAGGCAGTTTTCAGAAGACAAAATCAAAGTTATCTATAATCATATAAAATTCTCTAAATCACTAGTGATTGGAGAAATGCAAATTAAAATAATTCTGAGGAACCTATCAAATTGGCTAATATGACGAAAAGGAAAATTATAAATATTGGAGGGCCTATAGAAAAATTGGGATGCTAATGGTTGGTGGAGTTTTGAACTGATCCAACCATCCTGGAGAACAATTTGGAAAACTGTGCGTACCTTTGACCCAGCAATACCACTTTTAGGTTTGTATTCCAAAGAGATTTTAAAAAAGGAAAAGAAAAGGACCTACATGTACAAAAATATTTATATCTTTTTGTGGTGGCAAAGAATTGGAAATTGAAGGGATGTCCATCAATCAGGGAATGGCTGAATAAGTTGTAGCATAGGAATGTAATAGAATACTATTGTGCTACAAGATGATGAGCAAGAGAATTTTAGAAAACACTGGAAAGACTTACATGAACTGATGCTGAGTGAAGTGAGCAGAACCAGGAGAACATTGTACACAGTAATAGCAATGCTGTATGATGATCAACTATGAATGACTTAGCTATTCTCAGCAATACAACGATCCAAGACAAGTCCAAACGACTCATGATGAAAAATGCTATCCACGTCCAGAGAAGTAACGGATGGATTCTGAATGCAGATCAAAGCATAGTTCTAATTTATTTTTCTTAGGTCTTTTGGCCTATTTTCTTTTGCAACCTGGCTAATACATATATATTTTTTTTGCATGACTGCAATGTATAATCTACAGCAAATTGCTTGCCTTCTTAAGGAAGGGAGAGGGGAGTAAAGAAGGGAAGGAATTTGGAACTCATAGTTTTTAAAAATTAATGTTAAAAATTGTTTTTACATGTACTTGAGAAAAATTAATTAAATTAGAATTTTTTTCCTTTGGTCTAACATGCATCTGCCCTGGTACATTCTCCAATGTTTCCTCTCAACACATCCTCAGTATCTAATACTGATAACAATAAAAACAGCAGCTTCCATTTATAGAGTAATTGAAGGTTTAGGAAGCACTTTCCTCTTAACAGCCCTATGAAATAGGAGGGGTGAGTGTTGTTACCGATATTACAGAGAATGCAACTGAGGCCCAGAGAGAAGTCACAGAGTTCATAAATGCCAGCACAGACCTCCTGACTCCCAGTACCCCCATTATATCCAATTAACTTTGCATCTTATTTCTCTGGTCTTCTCTATCCCACTCCTTCCCTCTCTCCCCACCATGGCACGCCTGTGGCACCTCATACATACTTTCCAATTGGCCCCTGGAGAATCCAGTCAAAAACACAAGCACTACCCTAGACAAATGAGTTGCCCCTCTGAGAAGAAGAAGGAACAGGAAAAAAAAAACACATTTCTCACATGCAGACTTTTCACCAGAGACCTCACTAGACCTGAAGAACAATCAGGCTGAAGGAGTAATGAGTAGGTAGAGAAATCTAGAAAGCTTCCTGAAGGAAGTGGGCTTCAGAGAAGAAGGATTACACTTATCAGACTTGAAGGATGAGGACCATCACGGAAATAAAATTGGAAAAAGTGAATGCAGCCTCCAAACATTTACCAGTGTACAAAAATGGCTTGGACTATATCGTGAAGTAGTGAGTTCCCCTTCACTGGTGGTGTTCGAGCACACAATTCACGACCTATTGACAGGGTTGTTACAGAGAAGATTCTAGTTCAGGTTTTTCTGTTCACAACTAGTTGGCTTCTGAATTACCTTCCAACTCTGAGATTCTGAGCTTCTGTCATTTACCCAGATAAGATCCCCTGCCCAGCTGTGCTAGGTGGAGTCTTACCCTAGGGATGAGATACCGAGGTCAATGTATCTACCTGTCTGCCTTTACATAAGCCCCGTCAGGCTGCCAGTGGCTACCTCTTGTCTTTTGTCTAATGGCTTCCCTTGCCCCAACCCTAACAAGCTTCCCCAGGGCAAATGGAGAGCCAGGCCACCAGACACTCAGTTAGTTCTCTGTGACTAGTGAAAGGCCCCACAGTATGACCGACTACTCCCCAGGAAAAGGCAGAGGGGAGCTAGAACTAATTGCTTAGGAGGCAGCTATCCAGACTGAACAGCTTCCAGCTACAAGCACCCCTCCAAGACTGTCCAATCTACTATGCTGCAACAGGTGAACACGATCTTTACTCAGGTATTTTCCCGAAACATGATGTTTGTCTGTGTTGAGTGTGAAGGTTATGTCCCCACAGTCAAATGTTAGGCTGCCTAAACACAAGGTGTTTTCATGGTCATATCAGGACCTCTACAAAGGAAAAAACTGTGTCATCCCTGCCTCCCAAACCCGAGATTCCCCAAAGATAAGGGTTACATTTCTCCCATACACACCCACAATAAGGCTTTCCTAATAACCTCAAAGAACCCCTAATCATGACTGCAAAATAAGCCTCAAATGTTGTTGCTATTAAGTTGTTTTTCAATCATGTCTGACCCTTCATGACCCCGTTTGGGGTTTTCTTGAAAAGAGATGGGAGTGGCTTGCCATTTCCTGCTCCAGCTCATTTTATGGATGACGAAACTGAGGCAAACAGGGTTAAGTGACTTATCAGGGTCACACAGGTCAGTAAGCCTCTGAGGCCAGACTTGAACTCAGGAAGATGAGTCTGTCTTCCTGACTCCAGGCCTGGCATTCTATCCACTGTGCCACCTAGCTGCCCCATTTGGAGCCATTCCAAACATGGTACAGTAGAAAGAGTACTAGGTTGGGAAGTACAAGACCTGGGTTCAAATCCAGACTCTGTTAATAACTACTTTGGGGCAGCTAAGAGGCAATGTGAACAGAGTATGGAACTTGAAGTCAGGAATCACAGAGTTTGAATCCTCCCCAGATACTCCCTAGTTGTGTGACCTTGGGCAAACTCCTTAGCCTTTCTGTGCCTTACTTTCCCCATCTGTAAAATGCAGGGTGGTTGAGAGAATCAAATGCAAAAATTGCCAACCTTAAGGCACTATATATTAGATATTATTGCTGTTCTTATTTTTTGTAACCTTAGGCAAGTACTTCTTTAAGTCTTAATTTCTTCCTTTCTAAAGTGAAGGGATTGGAACAGATGACCTCTAAGGTCCCTTTTAGTCCTTGTGAATGTGTACTATGTGTCAGAGGAGAGAAGCAAGAAGAATGTGGATGGCTCAATATCTCCATTTGGGGAATCTACCCAGGTCCCAGGAGCCTGCTGACGGGGTTAGTGAAACCTGGAATCATGGAGAGGGCACTGGACTTGGCACCTCTGACCTCACAAGAGGGATAAATACTGGACTAGTCCCCTGAGAGATAGGAAAAGTCCACAGAGAGAAAGAAGGAAGACTCTTTCAAATGCACCCTAGTCCATCAGGAATTCCAAAGGGCTGAAGATGTTACTGTCCCCTACCAGCTGAGAAGGCCCTTTAGAACAGAGAACACAGAATGCCAGAGCAATAAGGGACCCTGCAACATGGAACGCAGTGTAGAGCAGTGGTTCCCAAAGTGTGTTCTAGAGACTCCTGAGGGCCCTGAAGACCTTTTCAAAGGGCCCGGAAAGTCAAAATTATTTTCATAATAACATGAAGACACTTAATTGCTAATACTATAAAAAATGATAGCTATAACCCACATAAGCAAAAAGTCTCTGTGGTGCTCAATGATTTTTAAGAATGTAAGCAGGTCCTGAGATTGAAAACTTTGAGAATAATTGGTAAGAGAACATACCATGTCATTGATAAAACAGTATGAGAAAGCTATGAAATGGAGCTTAGATTTTGTTGTTCAGTCATTTTGGTCGTGTAAAACTCTTCGGGGTTTTCTTGGCAGAGATACTGAAGTGGTTTGCCATTTCCTTTTCCAACTCATCTTACAGATGAGGAACTGAGGCAAACAAGGTTAAGTGACTTGCCCAGGGTCACCCAACTAGTAAGTGTCTGAAGCTGGATTTGAATTCAGGTCTTCCTGATTTCAGGCCCAGTGTTCTATCCACTATGCCACCTAGCTTCCCAATGGGACCTTATAATGGAACATTTAGAATGCCACACCTAAGAAGCCTTACAACACTGTCAGAGCTGGAGAGCCCTTTAAAACAAAGGTCACAGAATGTCCAAGTCAGCAACATATTTTGTAGGTCACTATTGAGTCCACCCTCCTCATCTGGCTGAGAAGGATACTAAAGCTCAGAGAGAGGAGTGACTTTCCCAAAGTCACAGAGCAAGTTAGTGGCAGACTTAGACCCTGGTCATCTGCCCAACTCCCAATTCACTGCTCTTTCCCCAGGTCACAGTTCAATAAGGCACTTGACATACCCCAAAGCAAGCATCAGAACCACCATTAAATCAGAAGGGAGAGAGAAAGGAGGAGGGAGAGAAGGAACTAAGGAAGGAAAGGGTGTAAGGATTTTTAAGTGTCTACCATGTGCCAGGAACTTCGTTAAGTACTTTACACATATTATCTCATTTAATAGCCTTGGAATCAGAAGTCCATGACTCAAGTCCTTGTTCTAACATTTAGCTGTATGACCCTGTAGAAGTCCAAGCTCAGTCTCAGTTTCCACATCTGTACAGCAATAGTAATGGTCCTTCCACCACCTACTATTCACAGTCATTAAGGAGAACGAATTTTGTATGCCATTAAACACCACAGAAATGTGAGCTGTTATGACCATTTCTATTCCTTATTTCTCCAGGGAAAGCAACATACATGCTGTCCTGATTCCTTTTCTTGCTCAATATCATGATCAAATGTGACATGCAACCAATTTTCAGACCTTGACATGCCCAGTTTGGGTGATTAAGACTCCCTACCCTACCTACTACAAATTCAACAAGCATACAGTCATCATCCTCTGAAACATAAGCTGTGCCTACAGACAGTCACTCACATACCTCACCTACCCTCTCTTCATCAATTGTCAAAGGAGATCACGGCATAAACTAGTGTCCATGGGCAAGTCCTTTCCCCTCCCTGAAACTTAATTTCCTCTACTGTAAAATGAGGGGGTTTGAGTCAATTGTTTTCAAATTCCCTTAAGCGCCAAATGTCTAATGCTCTCATGGGGTGATTGTTTTCCCTCACTCCACCTCTATCCCGCAGGATGGAAATAGATGGCACTGAGGAAGAGATTTAGAGGAGGAGCAGCTCACTCCTGAAAGTGGAAGGAGAGAATGGGAATGCCCCTTCCAGCTAGAGAACAGAAATTCCTTAGGAAGAGGACCCATCTGGGCTTTGAAGACACCCTCAGCGTTGCAGGCTGGGGATGAGGCAAGAGGAGCAAACTTTGCAGCTTCCACAACGAAGCTGGATCTGGTTTCACAGTGGACAGATCAGGAGGTCAGGAAGCGCCTTTATTCTTCCCTTAGGCCATAAGCCAGCTGGTGGGAGAGAGTATTATTGAAGAGCCCCACTGGGTAAGTCTGTCTTCAGAGGAAGCAGGAGGGGACAAACAGAATACAGTACACATGGAAATGGCCTTAGAACAGAGAAACACAGAACATAGGATGTCAGACATGAACTAAGCAAGGGAATTTTAGAGCCAGAAAGGACTGAAGAGATCAAAGAATTCATCCCCCGGATTTTACAGATGAAGAATAAGGCCTAGAAGAAGAACGTTAGTGGCCCACAGTTACATAGCAAGTAAAAGACAAGATGAGGCCTCCTTTATGAGGTGATGGGCAGAGCACCAAATCAGAAAACCACACACTACCAGGACTGGCCAACTGTAATGGGGCTTCAGGGAAGGTCAAGGAACAAGAATTGTCTCAATAAGGGGAGGGCAAAAAAGGAAATTTTGTAATATGGCATTTTCTAGATGTATATGCTCTTATTTAATTTTTAATTCTTTTTTACTGAGAATTTAACACACAAAAAAAGAGCATTTCCATATTCAAAGTAGAACAGACAAAGAAGATTCTATTAAACGCACATATTTTTAACACCAGAAGTTCCCACTCTCCATGGCCTGGAGATATTTATGCCCAATTAATCAAGCACCACATGTTCCATACAGTAAAGGCTCAAAAAGTCTCCAAAACGCAATTTTCAACTTCCACCTCATGAGCACAAATATCCTGCTCACTGTATGACCTTGGAAAAGTCACTTCTCTACTCCCAGCCTCTTCCTCTTCATCTCTTTAATGAGAAGCTTGAGCTAGATTCAATTCAATTAAATGAACATGTCATCAGCACCTCCTGTGGGCAAAGACCTGTGCTAGGCTTCTGGGGCAGATTCTAAGTTTAAATGCTAGTCACTCCCCTCATGGAGCAGTTACCATCTAGCAGGGATATAATGACAATACCCATAGAGAAGTGCATAAAATAAATTCAAAGTGCTGTGGTCAGGGTACTCCAGGTAGTAGTAGTAGTGGTAGTAGTAGTGGTGGTAGTAGTAGTAATTGTAGCAACAGTAGTAGTAGTAGCAACAGTAATAGTAGTAATAGTGGTGGTAGTAGTAGTAGTAGTAACAGTAGCAGCAGCAGCAGCAGCAGCAGCAGCAGTAGTAGTAGTAGTTGTAGTTGTAGTAAGAGTAGCAGCAGCAGTAATAGTAGTAGTTGTTGTTGTTAATAACTAGTGTTTATATGATGCCTTAAGATCTGCAAAGCATTTTACAATTATCTCATTTCATGCTCACAACAAACCTAGGAGGTAAGTACTATTATTATCCCCATTTTACAGATGAGGAAACTGAGGCAGGCAGAGGTTAAGTGACTTGCCCAGGCCAGGTTTGAATTCAGGTCTTCCTACCTCCCAGTCCAGTGCTCTAGCCACCTGTGTATGAAACCAGGTGAACAACAGCATAATGCCAAGAGAGCCCAGAGTTATCTTGGGCTCAGGGAACTCAGTGTGGTTGTAACCCAGACTACATGCTAGGGAAGTAAGTGAGATAACTCTGGAAAGGAAGGGCAGCCATCAGCTCTAGTGGGGGAGCATGGTGGTCTGAAATGCCAGAATAAGGAGGCTGCCATGGAGGGTTTGGGCCCAGGCAGAGGGAAGGGCCGAGATCTCTTCTGCTTCTAACAGACTCTCTTCTATATTCTAAGTTCCCTTTCCAATTTCCCATCCTCAGTTCTAAAGGCCCTTCCAACTCAGGCCTGGCCCCCTCTCCCTTTGAGTACACCTAACTGGGCAGTGCTGCTATCAAGGACTGACAGGTGGAAACAGCTTTGGTCAACAAGGTCTGACTCCCTTTGGAGAACAGAGGAGTCAGTGAACTCCATTTTTTTCAGAAAAGAGAGCTTAGGCAGGGCTGGCAGGGTAGACAGTGGGTGTACATGGATGTGAACACATTCTCAGCCACAGAATATCAGAGGGGCAAGGATGATGGAGGTGATAGGGTTTCAATGGCTATAATTTATAGACGAAGAAATGGAGGCCCAGTGAGGAAAAGAGGTCCCTCAGAATGTATACAGAAGAGTAAGGACTATGGTTCAATGAATGGAGTGCTGGACCTGGAGTCAGGAAAATCTGAGTTTGAATTCTGCCCCAGGCATGTATTAGCTGTATGATACTGGGCAAGTCACTTAACTGCCATCTGCCTCAGTTTCACCAACTACAAAATGGGAACAACAACAGCACCTATCTCCAAGGGTTGTTTTAAGGATCAAACAAGATTACACATGTCAAGTGCTTTGCAACTCTTCAAAGTGCTACATAAATTCCAGCTAATATAGCATCCTATCTCCAAGATTTATAAAGTGCTTGCCTTACAACAACCCTGAAAGGTAGGCATTAAATGTTATTACCCCTGTTGTAGGGATGGGGAAGTCATTCAACTCAGAGAAGATAAAGCAATTTGCCCATGGTGTCATTGAGCCCGTGGCGGTGTGGAGAAGTCTGGAGACACCTTCCAGAGACAAGGTTTTTAAATGTACAAATACAGAGGATTACGAAGAAAAAAATTATATTTAAATGCAATTATCAAACTATTAGAAAATCAAGTTCATAGGCACCAGAGTAAAAACTCTGATCTAGAGTCACAGAGCTTAGGGTCCTGACTGGGGGTCAAAGTGTAAACAGCCAACTCTAGACCAAAAGTGACATGTGAAGCTCCCCCTAACTTCCAATCACTAAAAAGCTGCCTCAGTTGAGTCCTGAGGACTCTTTTGGGTTCCTCTTCCTGCCTAGTTAAATCCCTCCTGTCACAGCTCCAAAACCAGGCCTTCTCTGCAGTCTCTCAGGGGAATCATACAACCATGGGCTCATAGAAGTGAGAATGAGAAAGAAAGCTAGAGGTCACCTCGTCAAGCCCCTTCAGTCAACATTTATTAAGCATTAATTAAACACTTACTGTGTGCTAGTGCTAAACAACAGCCAGACTAATCTTTGACCTCAAGTAGCTCAGGGTCTAATGGGGAGACATGAAGTAAATAACTAGGAGCATACAAGATAAATACAGAGATGGGAGGTAATCCCAGAGGGGAAGGCACTAGGAAGCTGGAGGAGTATGGGGAAGAAGGCTTTCTGAAGAAGCTGGGATTTGATATTCATTTGACAGATGAATTAGAACATGGAGGGTAAAGAGACTTACCATGGCCACACAATAAGTAACAGTCTGGATTTATACCCAAGTCATCTGCTCTTTGTGTATGTTATGCATTATAGAAAAGCAAAGAAAAGGGGGGAGGCAGGGAGAGAAAAGGGGCTGGAGCAAGGAGGGAATTCAGGGAGTTCAGGAACTCCCCTGACAGAAATCAGCCAGGCAACCAAGCCCCTATTTGATTTGTTCAGATGAGTTTTCCATTGTGAATGGCTTAATCTGATCATTTAAGGGACTGGATTTCTGAGAGATGCACGCAAGCCCTTTGTAATACACTGCATGATAGAACTAAGTGAGGAGGTGGATCAATGAGTGCCCATCAGGCTGCCAGGGGACAGTATGGTCTGGTGTCAAGCTGCCTGGCTGATCCACATGGAAGAAAGGAAGTTGGCTTTAGAACAGTGCAGTAGGCACTGCCAAGGAACCTGGTTCCGTTGTTTCAGCCCCACATAACAACCCAGAATTAGAAGGTACTGCAGTGGGCTTCTAGTTCAACCTCTCTCCCAGTAGAAGAAAGCCCTCTTCTTTCTCACACACTTCCTTCTATTGTCATCACAATAAAACCTTGGCTTTCCAGGGTGCTCTAAGATATTTTTCTTGTTTCTTTAAGTCCCACATCTGTTTTCTTTTAGCTATTTGGCATAAAATTTTTCTAAAATGCTTCACACATTTCTCTGGTTTCTTGAACAAAGGATATTTCAGAAGAGTCAGGATTTCTGTGGTAAGGACATTTCCATCACCTACCATAGATCACAATAATTTTATTAAGTGCCTAAGTTCAAGGTCCTACACTTAACTTCATCTTTATGAAAAATACCACAGTCCCTGTCCTCAAAGTCTTTATAGCTGCTAAGGACAAAGTCACAGTTTCTATCCCCATTAAAACCAGAAAATAAACAAAAAACTGTTCAGAGGCTCACCTCAGATTGATCCATTAAAACTGAGCCTTAACACCCCCAGACAATTCACAATTTCACAAATGGTTTATCAGGGACCAGGGTAAAATGCGATGAGCTACTTTCTACTGTATCAGATACAACTCAGAACTGTCATCCTATGGTCCAATAAGGGAGAGATAGGGTATTGTTCAAAGACAAACACATTCCTTACAAAGGAAATCCTATTATCACTGACCACAGTATGTCCATTAGTGCCCAAAGAAAGCATGTGTCTGTAATCCCTGTTCCTGGGGAAGGCTGAGGCTGGGGGCCTGCTTGAGTTCAAGGTGCATAAGGGCTAAAACAGATCAGGTATTTGAACTAAATTTAGCACTAATATGATGAGTCCCTAAGAGAAGAGGGCCACCACGCTGCCTTCGGAAGGGCAAACTGGCTCAGGCTAGAGAAACAGAATAGGTTAAAGCTTCAAGACCAATCAAAACCATGAGTGACCCCTATACATTCAGCCTGTCAGAGCTAAGAAGACCTAGTCTCAACAACAACAATAACAAAAAAGCAGGCCCCCCACTCAGATGAGGACCTGTGTCTATTCCCTTCAGTTCATCCAATGCCTAACTTTACAGGGAGCTGGGAAGGGAGGAAGGCAATGGGGACCAATTCTAAACCACAAGATTAACCAACCACCATGGGGCAGCTAGGTGGTGCAGTGGATAGAGCACCAGTGCAGGAGTGAGGAGGACCTGAATTCAAATCTCACTTCAGACACTTGACACTCACTAGTTGTGTGACCTTGGGCAATTGCCTCATCCTGGGTCATCTCCCGTCATCTTGATGAATATCTGGTCACTGGATTCAGATGGCTCTGGAGGAGAAGTGAGACTGGTGACCTGCACAGCCCTCCCTCACTCAAAACAAAGTCAAGTGCAAATCATGTCGTCATTTCTCTGATGGCATGGTCTTCTTCAGCAACGAAAGACAAACACACACAACCAACCACCATCTCTGTTTCTCGAGGGATTCTCAAATCTCATGATTTGAGATCTCTGCTCCCACATGTCTGGAAACCTCCAGATAAGAGAAACAGCCCACCAGACTGGTATGTGGCTGCCCTGCGAAAGGGCCAACACTCCATGCCCTCCAGTATGTGTTTTCTCCATCTCTGTGCCATTTAGAAGGAAAAGAAACAATGGGTGAATTAATGAGTCAATCAATGGTCACTCTTGTTAGGCCTCTTGGCACTAAAGCTCATCTTTTTAAAAGATTAGAGAAGCAAAGGATTTCAAGCTGGAAAGGAAATATAGTTCAACCTCATCATTTTATAGAGAAGGAAACCAAGCCCCAGGGAGATTTGCCTAATGCCACACAGGTGGTAGGTAGCAATCCCAGGAATCACACACAGATTATCTGACTAAATTCAGTGTCCTTTATTCTTTATAATACATGAAGAGTTTGCTATTGTAAGAGAGACCAAATAAAAGGTAGATGCACAAAACTCAAACAAAATGGATTCCCTATTGATGGTGAGGTTTTCCACATATGCCTATTCATAAATGACACTAGGGTAAATGTATCAAGCCTCAGGAACACTTAGAGAGTATCCTCAAATGGAATTCAGTCACTGAAAAAATCTCAGGTTAGTCATCCACACAATAACAACAAAATGGATGAAAAAATTCCCATTGCCCAAGTTATAAATGTAGTTGAGTTTGCCACTCATTCAGTTATTCCATCAATGCATCAGTCTCCTTCCTATTCCTAAGTCAGGACCCTTTCTATCATATGATGGTGCCTGTCTTGGAAATCTGCTGGTCCCTTTTTGATGGTTTGGTGTAATTCCATCTGGAGAATAGGGATATGGATAAAATCAACCTCTTCCAGAATAGTTTGCCCACATCACCAGCACTGACCTTCATATCCAACCTAAAAAGTCTGCCTTGAATCCACCCTGAAAGTTGTACTACCACTGGTTTAACTTACCACAGATCTGAGTAACACTAACCCCACTAAGGTTTCATCCAATCACTAGTCAGGATTTCCCCCAAATCCCAACATCCTTTGGTTGATTCATGCATTCAACAAAGGCTTATTAAGCAACTATACCAAGTACCATATTAGATATTATGGATACAAAACCAAAAATAAAACAATTCTGCCTTCAGGAAGCTTGTATTCTATTGACGAGGAACAAGATGTAAACCAATAATTAAGTTTGTTACATATACATACACATATGTATATATGTATACATACAAAAGTACACGAAAAATAATTACATTCTATTGGAGAGAAACAAGAAATAAAGCAATAATTAAGTATAAAATATATACAAAGTCATTTTCGTGGAGGAAGGCACTAGCACCTGAGGGAACTAGGATAGGCCTTGATTTACGAACCTGCTGCAGAGAGGATCTTTAAAATCTGCGGGAGTTTATTATTAATAACAACAAAAACAACAGTGAATATCTATATAGTGTTTTCAGATACAATTCCATCTCAGTAAAGCATTAACTGAAGAACAAAGGCAGAGAAGTAAGAAGCCACAGCTTGAAATCCGAGGTCTGCCTCTTCATGGCTGGAGCAAATCAGAAGCACAGAATTACAGACATTCAGCTGGAAGGGACCACTGAGGTCATCTGGTGATGCCTGGGTAGTAATCACTCTAAAACCTGCCTGGCTTGACAAGGGCTCATCTGGCCCACACTTGAAGACCTGCAGTGACAGGAAAGTCAATATCTCCAAAAAAGAGTCCAATCCATTCCTGGACGGCCCTCACTGTGAGGAAGTTTTTTCCTTCCACAGAACCAAAATCTGCCTCTCTTCAGCTTTTCACCCATTGCTCCTACTGGGATTCTGCCCTTCATGGTCAATCTGGCCAAGTCTAATCCCTTTTCTACAAGTATCATGTTTCAAAAGTGACAACCTTGCTTAGCTTCCTACTTCTCGTCTGTAAAATAGGTATAATAATCCCTGTCCTACCTCACCCACAGATCATGCATCAGGATCAATACTATAGATCAGAAATCTTTTGTGAGCTCGAAATGCCAAAGCTTGGATTTGAGTCTCAGTCTTGACTAACCAGTTGTTCGACCTTCAGCTGCCTCAGCTGCAGCATCTCTAAAATGGGGATAATCACATCTATCCTGCCACTCTTACAAGATTTTTATGAGAATCAAATGGGATAATACAGATAAAAATGCTCTGCAGGTGTAAAGTCTTTAAAGTGCTATTATAATTATTGTAATCAGCAGCAGTAGCATTAGTAACGAAATTAGCTGTATCCTAGACGGTGCAAGACAGAGCTAGGTAGAGGACCCAGCCTGGAGTCAGGAAGACTTGAGTTCAAATCCAGCCTCATACACTCACTAGCTGCATGTCCCTGAGCAAGTCACTTAATTCCTATTTGCCTCAGTTCCCCATTTGTAAAATGGGGATACATTGGAGAAGCAAATGGCAAATCACTTCAGGATCTTTGCCAAGAAAAACCCACGGACAAAGTCCATAGGACCACAAAGAGTCAGACAGAACTGAACAATAATAACCAAGTATATTGTCTTTAACTTCTCTAATACCTCACTGTGCTCTAGAGGTGAAGCTGAGTCCAGGAATGTTATGCCAATAAATCTCTACCAAGATATCCCAAGCTGGAGATGCCTGAAGCACAGGCCTGGCAATGCATCAGTCATCTGGGAACAACTCCCCTGCCATTCATTCAACTTGGGACAGGAGTTTATTAAATGCCTCACTGCGCTAGGCATGATGTAAGGCATGGGAGATGCAAAGGAAACAACCCCTACCCTCACTGAATTACTTGGGCAAAAGCAACATCTGCACAGATAAGTAACACAAAATGCCTTCAGAATAAATCGGTCGTCACTAGAAGGCTGGTGAACAGAAGCTGAAAATTTGGGGCCACAGCCACTGAAAAGACTGCACACTACAGCATGGAGGGATTGAATCTGCATTGATGGGGGGAAGACCCAACCAAATGAAAATGCAGGCCTTCTGAAACACCGAAGATGCTTCAGAATAATAACTTAATTACAATAATGATAACAACAATATACTTCTCATTCTCCCTTGTATCACAGTTATCTGCGTGCATGTCATAGCCATCCCCACTCCATCTCACCCCCATTTCACTACAAGCTCAGTAAGAGCAGGTTTTAAGTTGTGTCTTTGCATTCCTAGCACTGATTATAGAGTCTTCTATGTAGTAGGAGCTTAATAAAGAAATATTTATTGAAGTGAAAAAAAGCAAAAGAAAAGGAAGAAGAGGAGGAGAAAGAGGAAGGAGAAGAAGAGGCTTGACTCAAAGTACAGAGCTAAATTCACAGTCACCCTCCTCATTCCCCTCACAATCCCCCATGCTTTGATGGTCTTACCAACAAAGGGAAAGCTCAGTCAAGGTCTGTCGGGAACAAAGTCCTTAAGTCTCCCTAGATGATAGTTAAGATGCCTCCTCACCTGAAATGCAAAGGGGGCTCCTGAGAGCTGGAGGATTCATCTGCTTCAAAAACAAGAGCCCCAATGTTGCCAACTTCACATCCCTTAGCAGAAGAAAGACTCCTCTCCCTCTGAATACTCCACATCTCCGCCTTCCATACTCAAAGTATTGAAGTTATTCTTCCATTCTTATATCCAATTCATTACCAAATCCTGGCAATTTAGCCCCACCACATCTTTCCCATCCACCTCATCTTCCCTGTTCCTACCACTGCAAACCTTCATACCCACAAAGATGGGCTACTGTAACAGCCTCCTAAAAGACCTTCTCCCTCCTCCAAACCACCCTTCATACGCCACTAGACACACTTCCTTCTAAGAATGGAATTTAGAGGTAGCCAAGACCTTAGACATCATAATATTCAAATTCCTCATTTCACAGATGAGGAAAACAAGACCTCAAGAGGTCACACATTTATAAGGAAGCAGCAAAACCCAGGTCAGAATCAAGTGTTCTTTGCACTATACCCAGTTGTCTCTCAAAGGTCTGGACATGTCATTCTTCTCCTCAAGATTTCTCAGCGGCTCTTCATTGCCTACATGAAATTCAAATTCCTGATCCAAGCAATCATCACCTCCACAATCCAATGCCTCTTTATTTTTCCAGTTTTATCCTGCATACTTCCCTACTCGCATTTTGCTTCAGCAAAATTGGACTGCTTAAATATACATTTTACCCTCCCAACTCTGTACCTTTGCTCAAGATGTTCCCTGGCACAGTAGCTAGCACACAGTAGGCATTTAATAAATGACTGACATCTAAAATGTTCCCAAATTCCTCCTTTAATTGTTAATTCCATCCTTTTAAATCCTGATTCAAATATCCCCCTCCCATACTTTCTCTGATTCTCCCTGTTGGTAATGAACTTCCCCCAAGACCTCACATTGCACCTATTAAGTAATTGTGTATCATAATCAGTCTATTGCGTCTTTTACTCCTATCATACCACTAGATTGTAAGCCCCACAAGGATAGAAATTAGAAAGAACTAAGAGTTCACCCAGCCAAACCAACCCCTTTATTTTAGAAAAGAGGAAACTGAGATCCTATGAACTTAAACGATTTGGTCCAGTAAGTCAACAACTGTTTATTAAGGGCTTACTAAGTGCCAGCCACTATGACTGAAGTTAGAAATATAAGCAGAAGCTTAAGCTAAATAAAGGCAGTATCTGCCCTCAAAGAACTTACATTCAAATAAAGGAAGACAATATGTAAAAGGAAGCTGAAAGGGGAAAGTGGGCAAGGGGGAGGAAGGTGGAGAAGTTACCAGAGCAAGGAGTGGTAGAGAAAGTCCAGAATCAGGAGTGGAGCCCAGAGAAGAATAAAGATGTGCCTGTCCTGGGCATATTCCTTAAAATGGAGGTTCTGGAAAGAATCAATTAATCAGAGGAAGGGGCTACAGGGGTAGGGTACACTTCAATAAAAGTAACTTGTGTTCTTCAAATAAGAGATACTTAATCCCTGTTGTCGGATTGTTTTGAATTATTAGCTATAATATCATCACTAATAATAAGTCACCGATTTGGTGAGACATTATTAATCATAAATGACATCCAAACTACCCATAAATACTGCAACGGGTCTCTCAGAAAAGCATCATTTAGGCAGCTGTGTCCCCCCACCTCTTGAAACCTCCTACAGATTGCCACCACCTACCCAGGGCATCTGCCTCCAAAGTCACACTAACCCTGGAAGCCCTAATACCTTCGACATCACCTCAGTTTGTGGCTCACAGCCAGCATGGGTGGCCAGACAGCCCGTGATGCTGCAGCCAGCAGGCGAGGGTCCAATGTCTACTGGGACATTTTTTTTGACTTGATGTTAAACCAGGTATTCTGGTTCCATATTTGATATTCTACCCAATACACCTCATTTTTAGAGGGAGAAATTGAGACCCAGGGAGTAGAAAGAATATGCCTTAGGTCACATGGTTGGTGGCAAGGAAGAGATGAGATTCCAGATCTCTAGATTTCTAGTTGGCAGCCCCTTCCAAAACACCCCAAATAGCCTGTCAAATGGGAAAATCTTAGAGCAAGAACCAGAGAAAGTCGACTTGTCCAAGTGACTGAAAGATCCCTGGAAAGGCCATGTAAGTCAGGATAACCTCAGCTCTTCGGTGGACTTTTTTGTTTTGTGGTTGGTGTTTTGGCTCTGTGTGTGTGTGTGTGTGTGTGTGTGTGTGTGTGTGTGTGTGTGTGTGTTTAACAGCAAGAAGAACTGAGCAGATTGTAATAGCAATTACATGAATCAGAGTGTTGTTATAGCGACTTCATCTCCCCCTGAAATGGAAGACTAGACAGAGTTCAGAAGGATGCCAGTACTGGGCAAAACGGATACCTAGCCACATCAAAAGGCCAGTGGGTACTGAGAAGAGACACACAGCCTTCTTTCTCTATGTCCTCTCCCTGTGTAATAATGGATGAGGAGGAGGAAAAGGAGAAGGCAGAATAGAGTTCACCTTTATAGAAAGGACTCTTCAGATTTACAAATATCTTTACCTCTGTCATATCATTTGATCTTCACAACAGTCTGGCAAAATAGATATTTTCTAGTACTATTAGCCTCAGGAGACGCAAGGAGGTTCAAGTGACTTACCCATGGTCATATAGCTAGTAAGGATCAAAGCCTGCATTTGAACCCAATAGAACACGAGCTCCTTTAGGGCATGAGCTGTTGTGGTTTTGTTTATATCATACCTCTAACACAATGCCAGCCACATGAGAGAAGCTTCATAAATTCTTGTTGAACTGAGTTCTTGAAGCTAGGTCTCCTGATTCCAAGTTTCCACAGAATAATAGGACCATAGATAGATTTTGAGCAGGGAGTGATACTCAGAGGCCATTGAGTTCAATCTCCTCATTTTAAAGATGAAGAAACTAAGGAACAGAGAAGTTAACTGATTTGCCCTTCTACTATGGCATGCTGATTCTACCAAAGCAGCCACCTGCCAACATTCTCTATTCCCCAGAAGAATTTCACTGAGTGGCCAAGGGGTCTTAGCAGAAAGGTACAAAAACCACATGATCAGTGGTCAGGGAGAATATAGTGATATCCACAAGAAAGGGGTCTAAGTCAAAAGGGCAAGAGAGTAACTGGATGACTTGGAATGGCCTCTCCACATTTCTGGAGATCAAGCTAGAAGGCAACAAACCTGTTATCTCTATGGAGCCAAGAGATGAAGATCTAAATTCTAACACCAATACTTAACGGCTATGGGTCCCCCAGGCAACTGGGGTCAGTGATGAGAGTCCTTAATATTTCCTACACTGCCCATTTCAAGTTCCACCTCCTTTTTAAAGTCTTCTCTAATTACTCTCAGGTGTTTCCTGAACTCTTGGTAGATCCTGGAATCTAGAGGAGAAAGCCTATCTCCAAGCTCTGCCATGTTATTCTACAGGACACTGTCTTACTTTATTTTCTGCTTAGGAGATATAAGATCTTCAGGGTAGGCTGAAAGGTGAAGGATAATGTCTCTTTACTCAGATCCTGAGGGTATGAGCCAGGTCTCCCCCCTCAGATCACAGGTTTCCTGAGGGCAGGGTTGAATCAGCAAAGTATAGCAGAAAGAGAACACTGGAGTTGAAGTCAAAAGAAGGCTTTCTACTCATGACACTGCTTCACTAAGTGGCAGTGGATAGAGTGCTGGTCCTGGAGTTAGGAAGATTCATCTCCCTGAGCTCAAACCTGGCCTCAGACACTTATTGACTCTCTGACCTTGGGCAAGGCACTTAACCCTCTTTGCCTCAGTTTCCTTATCTGTAAAATGAGCTGGAGAAGGAAATGGCAGATCATTCCAGTATCTTTGCCAAGAAAACCCCAAATGGGGTACTAAAGAGTCAGACAAAACTGGAAAAATGAAGTCGGCCATCATTTAACTGCTCTGGACCTCAATTTTCTCAGCTTTAAACTGTACACAGCACCTTACTCACAAAGTTAGTTCAAAGACCGAGAAAATATGTATCAAAGTGAATTATAAAATTGTATCAAGAGCAATGATGGTGGCAGTGTCCCTATCTCATCCCACATGCTCTTCAGGCCTTGACATAGCTCCCCTCATAGGAAGCACTCAAAACAGGCTCCCTCAATTCTGTTAATGCCTTCGTTCCTGCTACCCTTTGGTAGCCCTCCAAATCCACCCCTGCCATAAGAGTCTGAGGAGGAAGGAAAGGAGGAGGAAGAGGAAGAGAAGGCAAAGCACGGTCAAGGATCTGAACCTGATAGAATATAAACTCCCTGAGGGTATAAACTGTTTCATTTTTATAAAGTAAGCATTAAATAAATGTTGAATTGAAAGTACGACATAAAAGCCTAGGTCTGAATGCTACCTCAGGCCACACTTGCTGTGTGTCCCCAGATAATTGATTAAGCTTCTCTTAGCCTATTTCCTCATCTAAAACTGGGATAATAATACCTCTGGGTAGCTCTAATCTCATAAGTTATCAAGAGGATCCAAGGAGCTAAGGTATGAAAAATGCTTTGCAAACTTTAAGTTACCACCTAAATACCAGCCATCATTATAACTGTTGTTTTTGAATTATTATTATCATTACTAGTCTTCTGATTTTCATTGGTCTGGAGAAACTCCGGGTGAGGAAAGTCCCTCCATACAGAGTGCCACCTGCTCTGCAGTTGCATTTCCTGGGCACCAGGAGGTTAGACAAGTTCAGGGTCACCCAGCCAGGATGGGGCAGAGGCAGGACCTAAACCCCAGCCTCCTGGACTCAGAGTCCTACTCTCTATCTACTAAAGTCACCCAATATCTTCTACAGGAAGCCTACACTCATTGACTCTGTTTGGCCCACCTTCAGTCTTGTTTGAGCACCAAATCACTGAGTGCTAGAATGGGGACCACGAAGATTGAGAGCACAGAATGTTCCCAACAGAAGAGACCTCAGAAAGGATCACAGGATTAAAGTCTCAAAGACGGAGGGGACAACAAGATCATCTGTTTGAAACCCTTCATTTTATGGAGGAGAAAGTAAGGTCAAATTATTTGGTCACATTGGTGGAGGGGGCGGAGAGAAAGGTTCAGTTCTGCCATTTATTACTTGTGAAAAATTGGGCAAACCACAGAACTCTCTGAGATTCAGTTTCCTCATCTATAAAATGAGAAGTAGTAGACTAAATCTATGAAGCTGTGACTCCACGATTCCCAGATTGGGGCTCTCTTTGCACTGTGCCCCCCCCCCCCAGCCCTCATATTAGGTGATTCTTAGAATGCAAAAACCTGCCATTGGGTCCACAAGCAGCTCAACAATAAATACAAGGGAAATTTAAAAATATAGAGTGTGTGCCTGGATATTTATATCCTAGCTCTCAAAATAGAGGCAGATGAATCAAGAGAAGGACAGCCAAGGAGTTCCACTTATTAGATTAATGAAAAATAAAATTCAGATCAAAGTCATTCCCCCCTCAAGCTGGTACAGCACCTACTTCAGGATGGAAGGGAAATATGGGATGTAGGGAGTGGGGAAAGCACTGTGCCAAGCGCTGGGAATGTAAAAACAAAAGTGAGAGCGTCCCTGTCCTAAAACAGCTCCTTCTAGATAAATAAATACAAGAGTTACAAAAAAATAAATGCAAAGGCTATGTTGTTGCTGTTGTTTTGAGGGGAGGGAGAAGGACAGCTTCTAATGTCTAATAGGAATGTGTAATAAACTACTTTTCTCCTATGCAGGATGATAAGGAGAGTCAACATGCCCCCCACAATTCTAATGACATCCTTCAACTTCTTAAGCATCTTTAGTGTCTCCCCAAGGTCAAACTACTAAGCCTGGCATTCAAGGCCCTTCCCACTCTAGCCCTAACCTACTTTTCCAGCCTTTAAGACTACTACATTCTAGTAATTCTACTATATTCTGATGCTAGTTGTAGGCACATTTTGGAGACTTCCTTTGGGAAATCTGGTTCACAAAGAAGGCATAGAGTCAGCTGCCAGAATGTATTCAAAACCTTTATGGCCTGGTTTTGCTGGCATAACCTTGGAGAACTCAGGGTCATTTCCACACCACAATCCATGAAGGGCTTTACCTGACTATGTGATACATTTCCTTACCACAGGGAAGCTCTGGTGTCAGAACTACTCCACCCACAGAGATCCCAATCCACCAATGATTTAGACACCTGGGAGTTAATTCACTCAATCAACTCGAATTAATAAATACCTGTTCTGTGCCAAGCATAGTGCCAAGCACTGTGAATGGAAAGACAAAAGTGAGATAACACTGACCTTGAAGCAGTTCATTCACAGATAAATAAATACAAGATCTATAAAAAATAAATGCAAAGATTTGCTATTTTAGGGGGAAGGGAGGGAGGACTAACGATGGATGCCATCACAAAAGGTTTCTTAAAGGAGATGGAGGTGGAGCTAAGTCTCTGAAGGGCACCAGGGTGAGGAAGGGAAGGGGAGGAGGGGCAGGTGGGATGGGGAGGATCAGCCCCAGTGTCAAGTCACAGAGGACAGAAATGGCATGTCTTGCATGCAGCAGAGTAAGTAGGCTGGTTTGTTTGGAGACCATAGTCCATGAGGGGGAGTAGAGTGTAATCAGCCTGGAAAGGTAGATTGGAGCCAAACTGTGAAGAACCAAACAGGAAGTTGGTATTTTATCCTAGATCTACCAAACAATATGCATTTATTGTGCATTTACTATATTCCAATTACTATGGTAAGGGTCCAGGATACAAAGAAAAAGATGGAAACAGTCCCTGGACCCAAGGAGCTTCTAATCTAAAGGAGATGGGGGGGGGACTGTGGATGGGGGACAGCAAAGTGTATGTAACTAGGTACAAGATACACATAGAGCAGATGCAAGGCTACCTTAGAACAGAAGGCTACTAGCAACTGGAGGAACAAGGAAAGAATGCAGAAAATGGACTTTGAGCTGAGACTGCAGTGATGTCTGGGGTTGTAAAAGGCAGAGGCTTCCAGATATGGCAAGAGCCAGTGGCAGACACAAGCCAGGAGATGGAGAGGTATGGGGCAGAAGAGCAAGCTAAGCCAGTGTGGCTGGACTGTAGAATGCTCTGGAGGTAGACCAGAAAGTTAGAAAGGGACAAAGGCATCCAGAACTTTAAATACCTGAGTTTGGACCTGATCCCAAAGGCAACAGAAACCATATGGGCTCACTGAATGGGCCTGGTCAGACCTGCACTTGAAAGAAGATCGCTTTGGCAGTTGAGTGGAGGATAGAGTGGAAGATGGAGAGACCTGAGGCTGGACTAAGGGATGGGCAGGGTGAGAGAGAGAAGGGTTGAGCATGACACCTCGCCAACTGAGGTAACTGGGATGATGGTGCAGAAAGTGAAACCTTCCACATTAAAAGGTAAGCTCAGAAGAAGAGAAGGTGGAGGGGTGGGAAGAAGAATGATATCCACTTCCCCACGCTGCCTCAATTAGCATCCTTTTAGTGGAAGAATAATGATAGTAATAATTTCCCAACTCTTCAATACTCTACAATTTACAAAATACTTTCCTCTTGATGGCTCTATAAGACAGGTAGTGTGAGCAGAATTGTCCTCATTTTACAGATTAAGAAATTGAGGCACAAAATGGTGAAGTTTTGCCCAAGGTCTCAAAAATTGTAAGAATCAGGACCTGAACCCATGTCATAGTCTTAAAAGCCGGAAGAGACCAAGTGAGACCTGGGAAGTCAAATCCAGCCCTCCTGTTTTATAACTAAGCACCCTGAGGCCCAGAGGATAGAGATGGTTTTCCCAACAGCACACACCTGGCAAGTGCCAGAGGCAGACACGGAGATGAGTCTTCTGACTCCATGTGAGAATATTATGAAAATGAAGTCTTCTTGGAGGCAGCGGCACTCAAGTCAGGTCTCAGAGAACCAGCAGGTTTTTACCAGATGAGGGACAGAGGCCAAGAGTGGCTCAGCTGGGCAAGAGGAGCCATAACTCCTTCAGAGCCTGAGAGACAGACTGAATTGCCATGGCGGCCCTCTTCTTCTCGGGCCTTTGAAGACTCCCCTACTCAAATTCAGGTTGCTATTCAGTTCTAGCTGGAGGGAGGCTAGAGCAGATGGTGTTCCAAGTTCACATCCTGCAGGGAAGGCTAGCTACAAGCCAGAAACCAAGAGACCCTTGGAGACAGCATGGGCCCAGACTGTGGTCAGCTTCTGGCAGCTACTCCTTTGAAGTGTACATGAATGGAAAAGCTTCTGATGGCAGGTGTCTGTGTGAACAAAGAGAAACTTTGGGAGAGCAGGGAAGGGAGAGATAAAGAGCACTGACCTAGGAGTCAGGAAAACAGGGTTTTAGTTCCTCCTCTGCCTCTGACTGCAGCGTAGCTCACACAAGTCACTTCTTTACCCTGGGCCTCAGTTTCCCCATCTGTAAAATGAGGTTGGAACTATATAACCTCTGCAACTGCTTTCAGCTGATGTTCTATGTCCCATTTCCAAGTCTTAAGAGTTCTTCTAGTTTTGAAAATCTATTTTCCATAGTCTAAGTTCCCTTCAGGATTTCCTCTGATTTAATGACAAATAGACCTGCCCTAAACTGGCTCTCAGGAGATCCCCCAGTTCAGTCAGGGATCTGTTTTTGTGACCTCTAGCAAGTGGCTGCCCCATTCTGTATCTTAGCTGACTCCAGTTGACCTGTAAAGCAGGATCACTGAATGATGAGTTCACCTAGAGTAACCCCTCTAATTCCCAAATGAGGAAAGTCAGAATCACAAGTGAAGCTCTTCCCTCCATGGTCACACAGACAGGAAGTATGAGAGCTGGATGGCACACAAAGGGAGGCCTGGCAATCAAGAGCACCAGATTGACTTGCTGATAGTTGAAGTTTGCCTAGGGCCCTCCTGAGATAGGGTGCATTTGTAAGTGTCCTTAGCATATGTGAGGGGCCAGAAATGTCCCAATGAGCATGAAGGTCTCAGCCCTAAAGGTGGTGGGGCTCCCATCCTTAAATACCCCTAGAGAACAATTCTTGTCGATTGAACCTCCATGGTATCTCTCCGCTCAAACAGCCACAGCTCTAGTTCAGATACTTATCACCTCTTGGCTGGGCTACCGCAACAGCTTTCTGGTTTTTTCTAGGCTCTCCACTCTCCAATAAGTCATCCAAAGTAGCCAAAGAAATATTCCTAAAGCATAGGTCTGACCGTGTCACTCTCCTCCTCTGCAAACTCGAGGCTCCCTATTGTCACTAGCAACAAATATGGATTTCTTTGGAATTTAAAGCCCTTCGCAATCTGGCTCTAGTCCAGATTTCCAGCCTTATTATACAATTAATTCCATTCACACAGTATGTGACGTCCTGTCTCCTATTCCCTTGCCTTTACAATTTCTCCCACCCTCACCCACACAAGGAATGGACTCTCTTCTCACCATAGCATCTCAAAGCTCAGCTCAGAGTGTTAGCTACCACAGGAGGACTTCCCTGACTCCCCCAGACATACCCCAGGTGCTAATGCCTCCCCTGCCTATATTACCTAGTATTTACTGTGCATACATTTTGGGTGTATTTCCACATATACACATTATTTTCCCCCATAGGATAGTAAGTTCCCAGTGGGCCGGACCTATTTCATTTGTCTTTCTATCCACAATATCCAGGCATGTAGCAGATAGTTATTGAGTGATTAATTGATGAGCTGGGAGTATTCGGGGGGGTGGGTGGGGGGGTGAGGGTGTTTGATGCTAGAGAACTGATAGGGTAATTACATGGATAAGCCTGAAGACTTTCCTCACACTGGTCATATTTCACCCAAAGCCCAGGGGACCCTATAAACATCAGTCCTTTTCACCCTCTCCTGTCACCTACTGAGTGTACTCTGTTTCCAGGTTCTGGCCCTGACTCTCCCTACCCAGAGGTCCTCTCCTTCACTCCTTGATTCTAAAGTGAGGGTGCTTTCCACATTCAGATACTCAAAGTGAGCTGTTGTGCCAGCACCGTTACCCCTAAATTCATTGTCACTTTCTGGACATTCTGGTCCAAGCCTGGGCATCAACCCACAATCATCCCCCCTGACTCATTCCCATTCACTCACTGCCTCCTGTGGGTGTTGTCTCCCTGCCCTGAGCAGGGCAGGCTTCAGCTCTCTTTCTCATGTTCTTTCCCACCTAGGAGCAGCTGTAGCACACACATAGAGCTCACTAGGACTGACTGATACATTTTTAGGGTGAGAATTTACATCTAGGAAATCAGCAAACAGGGCTTAGTAGATTGTCTTATTATTATTATTTTATTATTTTTATTATTTTATTACATACATTTATATATTATTTTATTATTGTTTTAGTATCTAGACTTAAAAAAGCGATAGGGAAAATATTAATAATACAGATTAAATTTAAAAGAGTGCTGGGTATCTTCAGAGAGCCATTGCTCAACATTTTCCAGCATGCCCAATCCAAACCCTGACCCTGACCACAAACTGAGCATTAACCAGTTACAGAGAGTGTCTGAAGATGTCTCTCACACTCAGGCACTATGGGTCATGAGAAGAAGAGCACCAGGTACAGGAACAAAGGGTTCATAGAGGAGAACAGGGGCAGGCCTCTGACATCACATGGGGCATCATCTCATCCTAAAGCTCCTAGCCAAACAGGTTTCAGCAGTAGGCTCTACCACATCCCAAGGATACAATGAGGGCAGGCATCTGACTCCTGGAAATTGAATTCCCATCTTCTCTTTCGGTAAGTGTTAGATGAAGTGTGGGGAAAATTATTTATTTTTCAACCACCTCTTTTTTTTCTCCTATAAATCAGTTTTTCCTTATTCTCTGAGAAATGTACCAACATGTTAGCTCTAAGAAAAGGAGTTTAAGGTAGGGGAAAACTTTCCAAAAAATATTTTTTAAGTCCTTTTAAAGTCTTCTTACTGTGTTCATGTCACCAACAGACTGCCTCCTCTTCACTTCTCCAACAGCATTTCTGTCTATGATTAAGTTCCTACCAGGTTTGAAAGCTCTCATACCCCAGGTCTTCAGGTGCCCATCCTGGCTTTGTCAATGAGAACTTGTATAACCTTGAGCAGGTCACTTCCCTTCTGGGGACAAAATTACAACCTATGGAAGTGAGAAGGCTGGATTTGCTCTCTAAGAAGGGCCCTTTGAACTCTGATCATCTATGACTTTCAATGACCTTAGTTACATAAGTGTGCACTACCTTATAATTAATTTTTCCACATGGATTTTCCCTCCATGACTAGACAATGAACCCTAGAGGTTCTATCTTAATCCCCATTACATCCCCAGAGGGTGATCACAGAGCCCAACTCAAATTTATATAACATGGGAAGGTGTGAAGTATATTAGTAGCATTAATAGTGTTATCCCCATTTTACAGACAAGGAAACTGAGACTCAGAGGTAAGGTAGCTTGAATCATGGTCACATGAATCACACCTCAGCTAGAATTCAAGCCTTCTATTAATGACTCAAGTCCAATGTCCCTTCCACTCCACCATGTTGTCCCCCAATAAGGCTGGTTGGCAGAGCACATAATCTATTCCCATATAATCTATACTATATTCCCATATAGCAAAATGTGAAACTACTCTGGAAAGTCTAGCTATCACCCTCGAACAAAAGCCCTAAAAACGCCAATGCATGTCCACAAGAGAGCAACCAGGATAGTAAGGAGTCTAGAAAACATGGCATGTGACATTTCATATTTAGTCAATATGCCACAAACATAGATTACATCCCATTATGTATCAAGCATCCTCCTCCAATGTCTGTCTCACTGTAGCGTGGGGGTGATGCTGAACCCTTCTATCTATGCCATGCCAACAGGCAGGAGCTCAGGCAGATTGGACCAAGAGTTCAAATGTGGGCCCTGCAATGGACTCTGTCTGTCACCGAAGACCAGTATGGGATAGCTTCTGTGCCTGTCACCCAACACCAATGAGGGATGACTTCTGTGCCACTTTCACCCAAGGCCAATGGGGGATGGCTTGCATGCCTGTCACCCAAAGTTGACCAGGGATGGCCTATCACCCAGAGGCTGACCACCAAATGACATTTTTCATATTTATATAGCATTTTAAGGCTCACAACACTTTCCTCACAATTACCACTATGAATCACAAAGTTCATCTACTCAGAAGTGTGATTTGCATTGACAATGGGGCTGTTCACCCTCATAAAATTCAGTTAAATTCAATTCAGGAAAACATTTATTAAATGCCTCCTACTATATGTTAGATATCAGGTATATAAACACAAATGAAAAAGAATTCTTGCCCAGAAGAAGTTTATATTCTACAAAAGGGAAGAGGGAGACAATGGCTAACCAGTGAAGCTAATACAATATACTTTAAAAAGAAAGCAAGTGTTGACAAGCAAGGCAGTTGGAAAAGGCTTACTTTAGGAGGTAGCACCTTCATGTCATAAGCATTACAAATATTAAAGTAAGTCCTCATGTTAATACCATGAAAACCAGTTGAAGGAACTGGCCAAGGATCCTGAAAGGACTCCCAGGGGTTATAATCACTCACTCTTTACAAACAGCTGAAGGGTAGAAGGAATTTGGAGTATGGGAGGAAAGGAGGCTCACAAAAGTTCAATGTCTAGACTTTCATTTCTAAGTAAAGACAAAGGGGAAGAAGTACTCTGGGGGTGTCTGGGAAGACACTTCCGTAGACAGGAGAAGGTATGGAATAATGTCCAGAGTAAGGTAAGAGGTCTCAAGGTAGTACCATGAGGATCAACTGAAGAAACAAGGGAGATGCTTAGCATGGAGAATTAAGTTTCAGGGGGCACATAATCATTCTGTTTTTGACAATCAGAGGATATTAGATAAATGAGACATTGTACTGTCCTGGTTTGCTAAGGGCAATGGGCAAAAGCTAAAGAGAGACAAATTTGGGTTTGAGGTAAGAAAAAAATATTCTAACAATGTGGAAATTTACTTCAAAGTGGAATGGACTAGTTAGCTCAAAGGGGAGTAGGTTCCCCTTCACTGGAGGTCTTCAAAAACAAAGCTGATGACTACTTATCAGAGAGGCTGTAGAGGGGACTCTTCTACAGGACTGAGTTGGACTAGATGGCCACCTAAGTCCCTACCACTTCTGAGATTCGGTTCTGCTCAGCCCTAGAAGGAGAAGGAAGTCACCCTACTGTGGCAGTTAAGTCACTTGCTCTCAACTGGGACTTGGCAAATTCAGGTAATTTGCTCTCAAACTAGGCCCCCTGCTGAACAGGAGAACTGCTATTCTTCCTTAACTATCTCATCCTCCTCAGCAGTTGTTCTGAACCTTCTCCTTCTTTCCTCAGGCCCCTAGAGCCCCCTCCCACCTATGCTTCTTCATCAAACAGATGCCCTGGACTTCTTTTCTGAGGAAAGATTCATCATATACTCCTTTCTCCCCTGTTCTCCATACCTCAAAATCCATCTTCACCCATCCTTTCCTCCTTCACTTTTAGCTCTAGAGAAGAACCTGACCTTCCCCTTTCCATGGCTTACCTGTGTCTTCCATCCTATCCCCTCCTGTCTTCTCCACAACCTTCCTCAATAAATAAATGTGTGTCTTCAAGATACTGTACATTGTGTATATGCATATGCACATACATACGTGTATGTGTGAGACAGTAGAAACACACATGCAACAATATGCTTGTATGCAAAATCTTCATCTTACTAGCTGCCAACAAACACCTGCTAGTCTGCTCAGGTGTTGTTCAATCGTTTTCAGTTGTGTCCAATTCTTCATGATCCCATTGAGTTTGTCTTAGCAGAGATCCTGGAGAGGTCTGCCATTTCCCTCACCAGCTCATTTTAGGGATGTGGAAACTGAGGCAAACAGGGTTAAGGACTTGCCCTGGGTCACATAGCTGGTAAGTATCTGAGGTTGGATTTAAATTCAGGAAGACTCATCTTCCTGACACCAGGCCAAGGGCTCTATCCTCTGCACCACCTAGCTTCCCCTTGTTCAGGCATACTCCATCCTTAACAAACCTTCATTTGCCCCCACAGTGCCCTCAAACTGTCATCCTCTGTCTCTCCTCCTTTTCATTGCCAAACTCCTAGAAAGAAGCATCTATACTACTGGCTAGCTCGACTTCCTCACTACCCACTCACTCTTCAGTTACTTGCAATCTGGCTTCCAGACTCACTAGTCAACTGAAATGCTCTCTCCAACACCACCAACAATCTCCTGGCTGCTAAATATGGTGGCCTTTTCTCAATCCTCATCTTCTTTAACCTCTCTGCAGTTTTTGATGCCTTGGGGCACCACTCTTCTTCTGGACACTTTCTCTCCCTTTGGCTTTCTGACACTGTTCTCTCCTGGTTCTCTGACTGGCTGACTGCTCCTTCCCCTCCTCCACTTGATCATTATCTTTCTCCTGCTCCATTAGGAAGGGTGTTTCTCAGGCCTCTGTCCTAGGCTCTCCTCTCCTCTCTCTACATGGATTTTCTTGGATACCTCATCTGTTCCCAAGGTTTCAAAGATCATATCCTCACAGATGACTCCCAAATCAATATACCTAGCCCCAATGTTCTCTGTCTCTGTCTCTCTGTCTCTCTCTCCCTCTCCCTCTCTCTCTCCCTCCCTTCCTCTCTCCTTTCTCTTCCCTCTCTCTCCCCCCTCTCCCTCTCTCCTCTCTTCTCTCTCTTCCTCTTTCTCTCCTTCTCTCTCTTCCTCTTTCTGTCCCTCTCCCTCTCTTTCCATTTCAACTACCTGCTGGATATCTTCTCTTGAATAAGCAACCCAACCTCATTATCTTCACCGTGAAACCCAACATATCTTCTAACATCTCTGTTTCTGTGGATAGCACTGCTGATGGGGTTCAGACTCTGGGAGCCTGCTTGAGCTCCCCTTAGGTCTTCCCATTTGATCCAGACTTTCTTACTCAAATCTAATCTTTCCATTTGATCCAGCAGTCTCCAGAAGCCCATGGGCTTTTTGTTGTTGCTGTGCCCTGGTCTCTGTTGCACTCCCCACAATTTGATCCTATTACTAGCCACTCCCATCAGGATCCTCCCTGGGTTTGATCTATCAAGACCATCTCTGAGACCCCCGACTACCCGGCGACACTTGCTTCTTGCCCAGGCCCTCCACTGTCTGATATCTCCTGACTGCCTCCAGCTGTTTCCAACCCTTGACCAGTCACCCCAGTCCCACTGAGGTCCTCCTTGGACTTCTCCTCAAGAGCCTCCCTAAACCCCTCATCCCATCACCCTAGACTACCAAACCACCCCCAGATCCCTCCTATAGTCTTTTTTTGTATTTAAGTTCCATCTCACCTCCATGAAGGTGCTCAGATTCAATCCAGCTCAGAGTCTATCTAGCTGAGATTCCATCTGGCCAGCTTGTGAATACAAGAGTTACAAACACTTAGGCTCCTTAAGAGTCAACCCAATATGGCGAATCTTTAATAAACTTTGTCTTTCTTTGGCTTTAAGAAGATTTGAGTCGAATTCATTTGAGCAGCACCCGGTGTGTCGGTATTTTGGGGTCCCCAGCACCCCTGAACCTCAACACTGCTAGTGGCTCAGTCATCCAGATTAAAATCTCAGAGCCATCCTTAACCCTTCCCTCTCCCTCCTTCTCCAGGTCTTATCCATTCTATCTCCACGACATGTCTCCCATTCATCCATTCACTCCACTCATGGAGCTACCGTTCTTGTTCAGATCCTTACAACCCCTCACTACCATTATGGTAATAGCTTCCTCACTAGCATTCTTGCTTCCCATGTCTCTTTCATCCAATCAGTCTTCCACACAACTGCCAAATAACCTTCTTAAGGCACAGGTCTGATTATTCTACTCCTCTGATCAAAAATAATCAGGGCCTCCCTATGACCTATAGGATAAAACAGAAACTCCATAGTTGAGCATTTAAGGCCCTCTGCAAATTGGTCTTTTCCTGCCTTATTTCATACTACTCCCTTTACAAATTCTATGTTACAACCAAATTAGACTATTAGCTATCCCCCAAATTCAATACTCAATCTTCTACTCCCATAGACATTCAGAAGTCATTTCCCATTCTTGGGAAGCACTCCCTCACCCTTATGACCAATTATATTCCTCACCTTCCTTCAACACTCAACCCTGTTGCTTCCTAATAGCTAGCATTTAAAAGGCACTTTAATGTTTACAGAGTGTTTTACAAAGTTATCTCACTTTTAATCCTCACAACAACTCTAGCAGATAGGTGCTATTATTATTTCCATTTTACAACTGAGGAAACTGAGGCATAGAGAGGTTAAGTGACATGTCCACGGTCACACAGCTAGCAAGTATCTGGGATGAAATTTGAACTCAGGTCTTCCTGACTCAGGGTCCAGCACTCTATCCACTGCACCACCCAGCTGCCTCCTCTGATGTTTACCTCTGAATCCTACTTGTTAGTGCTTTCTCCAGCTTCAGGTTCCACCATGCTATACATAGTAATTTATGTCCTGTCCCTTCCAGTGAAAGTCACTTGAGGGCAGGAACAATTTCATTTTGTCTTTGTGCCTCAAGCACCCAGCACAGCTGCCGCTGAAACGTAATAGACACTAAATATTTGCTCTCTCCAGGTAGATGTTGAGTAGATGTCAAAACTTAATGATCATAGCTGTTACACAATCATAAATGCGCTGCAATGGGGGTCAAGAGAGAGACCTCCATTCTACTACTAACTAGCTATGGGTTGAGCAAGTCCCATCACCTTCAGAAGTCTCTGTTTCTTCTTCTCAAGAATGGGGGAATTACACTAGATGTTGACTAAGGTCCCTTCTAACTCTTACAATGTAAAAACTTAGGACAATGCTCTGCTCACTCACTCTCACTGGAGGTTTTCAGCAGGGGCTGGATGAACCACATAAGAGAGATGCTAAAAGGATTCCTACACTGGGTGGGAAGGGAAGACAGAGGATCATGAAGATGGGCGTGAGCTCTAATAGTTTCATGGTTCCACCTCTAAGGTCCTATCTCATCTCTGCCACTTCCTAGTCATGTGGCTTTGGGCAAGTCACTTCACTGGAGCCTCAGGTTCCTCAGCCATAAAATAAAGATAAAAACACCTGCAGTACCATCCAGGGTTGTTATGAGGATACAAACTAAATTGTAAAGCACTCTATATATGTCAGCTGTCATTGTTGTTGTTATAGCTAGAATCATAAAATCATCCATTGTTAGCGCTAAAAGAGTCCTTGGTTGTCATTCAGTCCAAATTCCTACCTAATATAGGAATCCCCTGGAACATTAGGGCTGAGGAGAAGCCTTAGAATTCAGAGTACTGAATGTCTAAGCTGGAAGACATCTTGAATCCCTGAATGTAGAGCTAGGAATGGGTTGGTAGAACCTGGAATGTTAAAGTGAGAAGAGGATTTGGGAAATCAGGAGACAGAAGAGGTAATTCCAGTCCAATCCCCTCATTTTATCTGCAGAGACAGTGGAGTCCAGAGAGTTGCCATCAGTGCTTGATAGCCATAGATTTTAGCTGGATAAGATAAGTCAGTTCAGGAGACTATGATTTCTCCATTTCTAGAGACCCCATCAAAAAGTGGCATAAAGAGTGGATTGTTTGCTTCAAAGGGGGGGCCTTGATTACGTTGGGGCAGGAGAGAGGAAGAAGAGAGAGAAAAAGAGAAGGGTAAAGAGGAGAGGGAGGAAAGAGGAAGGGGGAAGAGAGAAAGAGGTTGGAGGAGAGAGGGCAGAAGGAGAGAGAGGCTGGGGATTTAAGTAGAAATTCAGCAGGCAGGCAATGGAGCAGAGAGCATTTCTGGCACAAGAAGCAGCATGAGACAGAAAAGGGACCATGTGGGACCATGGGGAGGAGACCAAGTTCACTTTGGCTGCAGCACAGAATAAGTGGAGGGGAATAGTCTGTGAAAAGGCTGGAAACGGCAGTTGGAAGCCAAGTTATGGAAAGCCCTGAATTCTAGGCTGGTAGTGAATGTTTGACAGTGATAACACTAGAACTGGAAAGGACCTCCAAGGCCACTTAGTCCAATCTCCTTATTTTTCAAATGAGGAAACTGAGTCCCAGAGAGGAGAACTGATTTGACAGTGGCAGGCCAGAGATGGAAGCGATAGCACTCGAACCCAGATCCTTTAACTCCAGTTAAAGAGCCAGTGCTCTCCCTAAGCACCAGAGGAGCCTTTGAAGTATTTTGGACAGAGAAATGACATGACAAGATCTCTGAAGAAAAGTCAGTGGGGCAGTATTTGAAGGAGCAGTGGATAGAGCACCAGGTCTGGAGTCAAGAAAACCTGAGTTCAAATCCAGTCTCAGACACTCACTACCTGTGTGACCCTGGGGAAGTCATTTAATCCTGTTTGCCTCAGTTTCCCCATCTGTAAAATAAGCTTGAGAAAGAAATGACAAGCCACTTCAGTATCTTTGCCAAAAAAAAAAAAACAAAACCCAAAATACAAATTAGTGCCACGACAGATGCCACAACAACCAATGCAGAAGGAAGGAAGCAGAGGTTGGAAAATCTGTTAAGAGACTATTATTGCAATAGTCCAAGTGGCTGAATGGTAACAACAGGCTCACTAGTGTGGTAGCCATGTGAATTGAGAGAGGTGAGGATGGAGGAGAGAGCTTATGATATTAGTAAGGACAGCAGCCCACAATTCCATAGCACTTTGAAGTATTCCTTTCTCCAAACCCTGAAAAGTGCCAGGTTGTTATTCAATAGTTGACTTCTAAGACATTGTTTGGTTTATTCTTCATGACGGCCCTATTTCCCTAAAACTAATAAAGTCCTTAAAAAAACAAAAACCTAGCTTCAACCCATTCAGAGCCTGTGACAGCAGCTTAGCACACAGTACAGAGAGCTGGCATTGGAATCAGGAAGGTCTGAGTTCAACTTCAAGCGCGGAACTGACTGCCCATGGCCACGTCACTCTATTGCCCCCAGACATGTCTCTCAGACTGCCAGCTGCAGAACAGCTGCCTATGTTGGAAGACATTTCCTCCATGAGATCTCATGCTAATGAAATCACAGGCCAGCATGAAAATCAAAAGCCCTGGAGTCCAGGGTAGACTGGGCCCAAGCTCAGCAGGGTCTGCAGCAGCAGCTGAGACAAAGGGGGCTGTACCCCCAAAGACTCTGGCTGGGTGGAGGTAAACCTTGCTCAACAATTCAGGTATCCAAGACTTTTTTTTCTAAGGTTCCTTCCAGTTCTACAGACATACCAAGGTGAAGTGTGAAGGAACAAAAGGAAAGCCCTTTCAGGTCTCCTGTTCCAGTCTAGGGCCTCTGACACTTCCAGACCCAAACCTCTGGGGAATAAAGCTGAAGTGGCCTTGGAAAGCCACATCAAATATGGATGGAGGTAATGATTTCTGAAACAACATTCTGGAGAAACAAGTCACAAGCCACGGTTCTCCCCCTCAGTCTTTCCATGCTTATTAACACCTTCACTGGGAACTACACTGCAGGAGGGAAGGAGGTCAGATCCAAGCACCAACTCCAGCTCTCTGCTCTGCAGTGACTGCACCCAAGTTTGCCAAGGGAGGAACAAAAGAACACATATGTGCAGGGATTTAATTTGGCTGCCCTCTCCCGGGAGCCTTCTCTGGCCCTCAGCTAAAGGTAAACACTTTCCCCTCAAACTTTCCTAGGCAGAATTCTGTCCGGATCTTTCTTTTTAACCCCAATCACATTCTGAACAGTAGTATGCTTTTTTGTGTGTGTGCTTTACCCCTACATGTGGAATGCAAATTTCTTGTAGGAAAAACTATCTTTTTCATTGTGGTATCTCTTCCCGTGCTCAGAGTAGTGTCTTCTTCAGGTATTCAATTCCATCATGGTACAATAGAAAGAGCATTAGATTTTGAATTCCCAGATCTATTTACTTCCTTCATGACCTTGGGCAAAACATTTAACCTCTCAGGGCCTCAGTTCCTCATCTATGACATAAGGTGTTAGATAAGTGTCCCTTCAGGGTCAAAATGAGTAAACCCAAGCTCCTTCAATATACATTTATTAGGAGCCTCTTGTGAAAACAAAATTTACTGGACCCTATGGCAAAAAGTTTTAATACGCACAATGTGGCTAATGATGGAGATCACAATTTGGCAAGAGGATATGATTCAGAGACACTGATAACCCACAACATACATTACATTAGGACATGAGAGAGCTGCCATCAGATATTTATGGTACTCCTCAGGGAAATGGTCATTACCAAGGAGGGAATCCAAGGAGGCTTCCCAGAAGAAGGTATGTATTGAACAGAGTTGGTGCTTAATAAACACGTAGATGAGAAGTCAGTCCCTAAGTAAGGAATGAGTACCCAGGGAAACAAAAGGATGTTTGGGTATAGGGAAAAGGAAAGAGGAAAAAGAGAAAATGAAGAAAGCATCTTCCCCCCTCCCCACTCCACTCTCTGGTGATCCAAGGAAACCTTTCCCCTCCTCCCAAGGCCCAGCTTAGCTATTCCAGAAAGTTCTTGATCTCATGGGACAATGATCTTTCCCTCCTAGGAATCTTTGCAGCCTTGTGACTGTTCCTTTCTTATGGTTCTGCATTCTGCTATGGTTATTGTGTATTTGTGTCATATCCTTGCTTCTGGACCGTCAGTTCCATGAAGGCAAGCACTGATCCTTAGTCGTCTGTCTCCCCCACAGACACACTCAATCTTTTCACTTTATAGGTGACCTAGGGCCCAGAAAGATCAAGCTAAAGGTCAACCAGGTACTAAGTGGCAGAGGCAGGATCTGAACTTGGACAATGACTACAAGGTCAGTGTTTTGGGCACCTTTTCCAAAAATAAAAATACTATCATTTATAAAACTATTTTAAGGTTTGCAAGGTTTTTTAAGGTTTACCTAGGTTATCTCATTTGATCCTCACAAGTCCCTGTGAGGTAGAGCTATTATTATCTTCATTTTACAAATGATGAAACTGAGACAGAAGGACTGAAAGGGAACTTGACCAATGTCACTGAAATATTAAGTTCATGAGGCAGAATCTGTACTCAAGACTTCCTGACTCCAGGTCCAGCACTCAATCCACCAGGCCACCTACTTACCTGAAGCTACATCAAGCTTTCCCTCATTAAACCTACCTCATTCTGACCACCCCATGTAAATTTGCCACAGTCACCCAAACCTTAAGGGAAAAACAACAGCAGAATCCAATTACTGCAAAACTTGGTCAAGCACATGATTATTTCAAGGAATACTAAATACAAAATCTCCATATAACCACCAGAAAAAAAAAATGTCTGCTAGAACCCTTCAACACACTTGACAATGTAGGTAATTTGGATGGTGACTCTCACTCCCATCAGCCACCAGCTTCCCCTTCTTAATCCTGCCCCAGTCTTCTTTAAACTTAAAGTCTCACCTCATCTCTACAAGGAAGCCTTCCTTGGCTATCTCAACTGAAAGTCAGCTATCCCATTTAAGAAATCTACAATCTTTGGTCTCTCTTTTTTTTTTTTTTTTTTTTTTTAAGCATTTGCCAGAATAATTTCTTGCTGTTTCACAAACAAGACATATCCTCATCTCTCAGCTCTGGGCATGCTCTCCCTACTCATCTCTGCCTACTGCCTTTCCTGGTTTAAGTCCTAATTCTGTCTTCTACAGGAAGCCTTTCCCAAGCCCTCTTAAATCTGGTCTAGTGACTTCCCTGGCAACAAAGTCAAGTGCAAGTCACGTCATCATTTCTCGGATGTCATGGTCCTCTTTGAAAACGAACGGAGTCTGCAATCTATCCTACGTAGACTTTGTATCTATTTGTTGCTCCCCCATTAGACAAGGAACTTCTTGAGGGAAGGGACTGTCTTTTGCCTTTCTGTATATTTCAGCGCTTAGCACAGTGCTTGCAACATAGTAAATGCTTCATAAACGTTTATTAACTGTTAATTAGCCACATTCCTTGCGGCATTTCAAGGACATACATGCCCTGGTCATTTTCAAATCCATTCCCTCCTCTCCACTTTCACAAATATTCCCCAAATCTAGCCTTTCATCATCTTGCCCTTTAACTAACGCAAGAACTCCTAACACGCCACGTGTTTAATAGTATTGAATCTGGGAACCAGAAAACCCGGGTTCAAGGTGGATCTCTGCCATTTACTAACTTTGGACAAGTCACGATCACTTTGGGGCTCTTTGTCCATTAAAATCGTGGAGAGGTGGAACGTGGGGTTAAATCAGTGAATCTCTGTGAATCGAAGTCACCTGGCTCCGGCCTGATCACACCCAGTTCCTCCCTCCCTCAAAAGCCTTCCAGAGCCCCCGACGGTATAAACATTTATTAGGCGCCTATTGGGTGCCAGGAAGATAAAGTCCAAACAGCTCAACTCGGCGTAGCCCCAATCAGGCTCCAACCACCCTTCCCAGCCCCTAAGAGCAGGGCCAGGCTCCTCTCCCCGCCCCCACTCGGCCACAGCCAGCCCCAGCCCCTCCCCCAAAGGGCGAGCCTACCCACCACCTCCCTCCCCCGCCCATCTCCAAGGTAGCCCGGGAGGCGTCCGCACCCAGCGCTCCTCAGACACCCCCGCCCCCGGGGACTGCAGAGGGTTCCGGGTCCTGCTCGCGCGAGCTCCAGCCCCTCCCCCAAGGCCCCCCATCTCCCCCGCTCTCCCCGCCCCGCCCCGAGCCGCGCCTCGCAGTCACGGTCCCGGGACAATAGGGGGCGCGCGCGAGGACCGGGGTGGGGAAAGGGAGGCGGGGGCGCGCGCGAGGCTGGAGAGCGTCGGCGGAGGGGGGAGGGAGGGCTCCCGGCGCGCGCGCGCCTCACCTGCGACTGGGTGGCTCGGGAGCACGCACCGTGCGGTTAACGGAGAAGGGGCGGGGGCTGGGAGGGGGAGGGGAAAGGAAGGTTTGGGTGAGGAAGACCGAACACCCAAACATCACGTGACTTTCCCTCGCCTCTCGCGCTGCACCCCACCCCCGCCCCCTTCCCGGTCCTAACCGCCGGTAACTTGGGTGGAGAGTGGGGGCGGGGTACGGAACTCCGCTCCTCCCCCCCTTTCCGCCTTCCAGCGGCATCCCCCAGGGAGCCATTCTGGCCAATCGCAGGCTGGGACTACAGCTCCCAGGAAGACCTGCGCAGAAGACCGGAAATGGGGGTGGTCTCCAGCTGGGGATTCCCCACCTCCCCGAGAGGGTGTAGAATGGTAGGACCTCGTTGGGTCAGAGCGAAGGCTACCATGGCAACGGGGAGAGCCCACTGGGATGGAGGTGGGGAGGAAAATGGTCTTCTCCTAAATCTAGGACCGTCCTAGAGTAGACTGACCTCTCGTGCTGTAAAATGAATTATGAAGTGTCTAAAATCCCGTCCTGAGCCCCGTCCCCAGAATCAATTCGGTTCAAGAAGCACTTATTAAAAGGCGATCAGCCCTGGCCTCAGGGAGCCTGCAGTTTAGATGGGGATGTAGGGGGTTGTCCACGCAGTTACACGGGCCAGGCAGTACAAAAGCGTTAGGGGAAGGTGGGGAGGGTAGGAAAGCTTACTGTCCTAGCTCTCCATCCTAGAGGACTCTCACAGTCGTTTAGTCCTACCCCGCCTGGAGTCCTCTGGTTGTAGAAAAGAGCCGACAGGTGCCAGGTGGAGGCTCCGTGCTGGTGCGGAGGGTCCGGGGCAGGATTTGAGTCCTAATCCTCTGATTTCTAGAGCTGAACTGAGGGAAACTAACAGTCCTAAGAGGCAGAGAAAATGTGTTTCAGGGAGGTGGGAGAGACTATGCCAATGTTTTTTGTAGTTGCTCATCGGTGGTTTAAGTCAGGTCCAACTCTGCATGACCCCATGTGGGTTTTTCTTGTCAAAGATACTGGAGTGGTTTGTCATTTCCTTCTCCAGCTCATTTTACAGATGAGGAAACTGAGGTAAACAGAGTTAAGTGACTTGACTAGGGTCATATAGCTGGTAAGTATCTGAAGACTATCCACTGCTCTACCTAACTGCCCCCTTATAGTTAAAGCTATTCAAAAGTAGAAGGGGATGCCAAGTAGAATGAAGAATCCCCAGTCACTTAAGTCTTCATTAAGAGGCTGAAGGAATATTTGTTAGATATTGCAATGGATAGGGTGCCAGGCCTGGACTCAGGAAGATCTGATTTCAAATTCAGCCTCTGATACTTAGTAGCTGTATGATCTCCAGCAGGTCACTTAATCCTGTTTGCCTCAGTTTCTTCATCTGTAAAATGAGCTAGAGAAGGAAGTGGCAAACCCCTCCAGTATCTTTGCCAAGAAAACCCAAAATGGTGTCGCAGAGTTAGACACAACTAAAGAATAACTACATAAAAGATGAGGTTACTAGTTGATCTCTTAGGTCCTTCTACTAAGGTAGTAGGAGAACTAGAGCATGTCACCCAAGAAGTTAATAAAGGTGATGTTTAACCTGAAGAAAACAAGGTGCCAGGGGAGAGAAGGCTGAGGGATCGTGATTTTCAAGGATCTGAGAGATTGTGATGTGGAAAAAGGAAACAAGCATTTATTATGAGATTACTAAGAATACAAATACAAAAAGATAGTTCCTGCCCTCAAAGAACTAATATTTTAATGGAGGAAGACAACACAGGAAAGATAAAAAAGTTGGAGAGAGAGAAGAAATGAAGGTACTGAGTGGTTTTGAAATCCAGAAAATCAGGAAGAGTTCTGGAAGGAGAATGAAAGCCGGCCAGCCTGGTCTTTCCGTGAAATGGAGGCTCCAGAAATGGAAGAAAGCTAGGAGGAGCATGCTGGCATTGGGGAGGACTAAGTAGCCAGGGTGGTAGACCGTTAACAGAACCAGGAGGCCTCAGGAGCTGAGAGAAGTTCCCAGATGACTCAGTAGTGGAGGGGAACATAGTTATTAGGTCTAGAAAGTCAGCAAAGGGTCTGAGAAGAGAGCAAAGGGTGATTAGGTGGATTCTTCCTGGCCCTGGAGAATAGGTTGGAAGTTCCACACCAGTACTTATGTCTAATATATGGAAAGGAGAGTTTTCTAACAATCATTCACTGTCAGGAGGTAGTGAGTTCCTTGTTACTAATTTTCAAACAGTGGCCTGGATGAAGACTTAGTGGCAAAGTGTTGTACAGGGGATTCTTGGTCAGGGAGGAGCTGATCTAGATGACTTTTGAGATCCTTCCCTTCTGAGATTCTGTGTCTCTGTGTGTCTTTAGGGAAGACACTCAGCCTCTATGAGCCCTCATTTTTTCCTCTGTAAAATGGAAATTCATTCATTCATTCAACAGCTACGCACTGAATTCTTACTACAAAGTAAGAACTAGTTTTGAAACAACTCACTTTACAATTCATATAGTGCTTTAGAGATAACAATCCTGCAAATGCTGCAAATATGATGGTCCTTATTTTATAAAGGAAAGAACTAAGGTTCAAGGAGACTGTAGTCTGATCCCAATTTAAACCCAGGTCTTCTGATTCTCACTCCAGTCCCATCTCTGCTATGCCAAGGTCTCCTCTCTATGAAGAATGAATCAAACACAATTCCTGACCTCAGAGAACTCTTAGTCTAGTAGAAGGGGTGAGACATGAGAGATGACTGTAACACAAAGCAGAATGTGATAAATACAAGAATCCGGGCTTTGCCTGCCTCACAAAACCATTGTGAGAATCAAATGAGATGAATGGATGTGAGAGCCCTTGGCAAACTGTGAAGGGCTATAGAAATGTAAGGGATTATTATCTCGGCCAACCCCCTCATTTTCAGTCTGTATCACACAATTTAGCACTTAGTTATGTGTGTTCTTATATAACTATTTTTTTTATATATGTTAATCTACTCTCCCTGATGTGACTGAAATCTCCTCAAGGGCAGGGATCATACCTACTACTTCTTTATAGCCCATAATTCACTCCGACATTAATTAAGCACTCAATACATATAAAACCATATTTTTAGATCTGGGAAGAGCATAGCTCATTCACTTATTCATTGTATTCATTTATTAATTTCTTTTAACCAACATTCATGAAAGCACTGACCCTTCACAGAACAGTACTTTGGTGTTGGGAGAAATAGAAAATGTAGATAGGACTCTTCTGATCTCATAGAGGCTAGATGAAGGTTAATACAGAGAGACAGAGACAGACAGAGGGTGACAAAGATGGAGGGAGGGAAAGAGGAAGAGGGAGAAAAATACTGACAATGTGCATGCAAGCATATTGGAGAGACTCAACAAAATGCTATCTGAGCTTTCCAGAATGGAAGGTCGTTACGAGGGACTCAGCGAAGTCTTTTACTGAAAGATTAAGTCAGACATTAAAGGATTGGGAAGAATTCAACAGGTAAAGAATGGGGAGAGACAATATTCCCAGATGTAGCAGAGTGAGCAAAGGCACGAAAGGTGAAAAGCACAGAGCTTGTCCAGAGAAAAGTCCAATCTGTCTGCAATGCAGGGTAGTATGAGAAAAAGCTGGCAAAAGATTGTGAAGGGTCCTTCAATGTCAAGCAAAGAAGTCAGAATTTTTTATGTTGGATCATAGAAATTTTTGAGCAGAGGACATCATGACCAATCTCTGCATAAATAAAGTGAAAGGTTTTTTTTGTTTTTATTTTGTTTTGTTTTTTGTTAATTTGTTTTAAAGATAGCTTGATGGTGAGTGGAGGTAAGAAGACTATTTATTAGGAGACTGTGTGTCTGTGTGTGTATTACTTCTTAATGAGGGCCTGAACTTCATTTGATTACTATAATACAGAGGAGGGGATAAATGCTAAGTAGAGATGATTTAGAGGTAGACTTGACAAGATTTGTCAACTGATTGAATTTTAGAGGTGTGGAAAACAGAGGAGCCAAAACACATGGGATAAAGGATCACGTATTCATTTTTATTGTGTGCAGAATACTGAGGTCAGGGCTAGCAGTGACAAATGGAAAGAGTTCTTGCCTTCATGGAGCTTCTATACAAGGAGCAAGGATTTGGCATATGCACAAGTACACAACAATTATGATGCAGAACAAAATATAAGAAAACAGAGATGCAAAAAAAGTTCTGTATTAAGGGGAAGGAGAAAAATTCCTGTGGAGAAATTAGGATAGACCTCTTGGTGGAAATGATATTTGAGCTGGGCTCAAGGATGGATAGGATTTCAAGAGCATGAGAGTCAACAAGATGAGAAGATACAGCTTCATGCTTTTTCTGTGAATAGTGGGTCTAGGAGGGACCAGTGTTCAGAATAAGAGAGGTGATGGCATTTCTATCCTGATCTCATTGCAGCTGGGGTACCTGTTTCATCCTGGAAGGATGCAGCTAAGTGGTGCAGTAGATAGAGTGCTAGGTCTGTAGTTGGGAAGACAATTTCAAATTTTTACTAGCTGTGAGACCTTGGGAAAGCTACTTAGCTTCTGTCTGCCTTAGTTTCCTCAACTGTAAAATTGGGATAATAATTGCACCTACCTCCCAGAATTATTGTAAAGTTCCAATGAGATATTTATGAAACCCTTAGCATAGCTCCTAGTACATAGTAGGCACTTAATAATACTTAATCCATTTTCCTTTCCATTACATTCTGAGACAATGTGATATTGGGCACATCCCATATCTAGGTATTCTTTGAATAAGAACAAATCATCAAAATGGTTACCTAAAATACCTCGATGATTTTAACAGAAAAGGCATAGTCACAAAGGCTGATCCTTATTTGTGACTATATTTTCTCTCTCTCAAGAGGCAATGAATCCCTCATGTGAGAGCCTCAAGGGTCTCTCAGAATAATCAGACTTTGGAAGTTACAAATAATAGAACCCTGTATGACAACTGATATCTCTCCTCTGTTTTACTGCCTTTATAAATGAATAAAGGAGGAACCGCAGAATACTGCCCAGTCAGAAGTCTACAGACCAGGTGGTTTGAGTGGATGACAGTGGATCCCTAGCATGTCCTAGCTGAGGCAGGATTAGTTAAGCAAACTGGCATTGATAGAGTTCTGTTAAAATTTGCCATATGGAGTGTAGACCGAGGACTAGCCTCCTCCAAGTCCAAAAGATATGAATTTAAGTCCTGCCTTTCACATCCATTGATTGTGAAACCCTGGGCAAGTCACCTAACCTGGAAGTGTTGCTGCAGCTTTCAAGATTTTAAATTGCAGTCAATGCACTTAGTTGGATTGGCAGAGAGAGTTTACTATAGTTACAAGGGTGGGGATCCTGCAGTCTCAAGGTCACTTGTGGTCTTCTAGGTCCTTGGGTGTAGCCTTTTGACAGTTTACAGAACAAATCCTTTTATCAAGGTGATTTGTTATGTGAAGTTTGCATTCAGTCAAAGGGTCACATTTGAGGACCTAGAAAGCAGCCATAGGTTCCACACCCCTGCTTGAGGAGTTTCTTATACCAATGAAATCACAGGTTTGGTCCTATCTGCCAGAAAAGAAATTTGCAAAACACTTTGCATGATTTTTATGCTCACAATAACCTTGTTAGGTAGATAATGGGGATAATGGTAATCCTGTTTATAAAAGGGGAAACAGAGGCCCAGGGAAGCTAAGTAACCTTGGACTAGATACCTCTAAGATTCCACCCTCCCTACTCTAATTCTGTAATACCATAACTTGATCATGGTCACCCAGCAAGGAAATACTGAAGACAGTATTCAACGTCATTTCTCTTAACCCCGGATCCAAATTTTTTTCATTACATAGTATCTAAGTATGAAATGGCTAATTATAAGCCATCCACAAACAGAAGCCTCATCTAACCTAGGAGCAGGTGGTCTGATCCCTCTCATCCCCTTCCTGTGCCATCAATTTCAATCTCCAAATTACAAACACTGAATTTTCCTAAGCTGACAAAGTTCAGAACATAAATAACCTAAACTTGTAACATCTCTGTACTTATCAGACAAGTTCTGACCAGCAGATACCTTGAGGGTGGGGATCCATGGCAGGTCAAGCCCTAAAAAACATCTTCATAGCCAGTCTCACAGAGCTCTGAAACTTCTCAGGACACTGAAGAGATGCTAGTGAAAATGGTCATCCTGAGGATTCCTTGACCAAATCTGATATTGTTTCTCCCATACTACATAGCCCTCAACTTTTTCATAAAGTCAAGACTACACCATAAGAATATCTTTTATTTTTGTTTGTTTATATGGGCAAGAAAAGATGAAAGTGGAATACCTAATAATGGGAAATGAAAAATAAAACTCTCAGCCACCTCTCCTCCTGTTCTTTGAATAATTTAGTCCCAATGGTAGTCAGTTTCCACATGGTAAGCTCTGAGGATGGGGTGCCTTGAATATCATATTCTCTCCCCTGGTTACACCCTGAAAAGATGAAAAAAAACTTGCTGAAGAGACAAGAATATAAGACAGAAGGATGCCTTCCATTTCTCTCTTTAAAGTCCTAAAGATAAAGGAGACCATAAGGGAAGGGTCCATAGAAAAGAAACAGGATAAGAGACTGTTTACTTTTTCATAGGCTCAAAAATCAATCCCAGATTTAGCCTTTTTTCTCCCCTTCAGGTATCCTTCATTGGAGCGCCTCCTTCTCCAGATATAACATAAAAAAATGAAAAGATAGAAAGAAAGAAAACATGACTACTCTACCTGAATATTCCCTCTTTGTCAGAAGAAAAACACCCACACAGAGCCTAACCTTTGTCTGATAGATGTCCTGCTTTGCCATCAGGACTGGGGTGTGAGTATATGTGTGTTTACACTTTTCTGTGTGGAGTTGTTTGCTATTTCACTCTGTAGATGCACTAAAAGCTTCCTTGTTAAGAAGAAGGGGTTATTTACCTGTGGTACATGTCTGCCAGAATTCTCTGGCTTCAGTCTTTTCAGCACCATGGCCAGTGACCAGTTGAGAGCAAAAGTAGAGTAGAATTCTAGGAAATTAAAATCAGTAGTTCTTAAGTTGTTTTTTTTTTCCTGGCATGATTATCTTTGGCATTCTGGTTAAACTATCTTATGGAACTCTTAAGAAATAATGTTTTAAATGTATAAAATAAAATATAACAAAAGAAACCAGAGTTTCCTGTAAATAAAGATATATCCCCACCCCCACCCCCAAGCAAGCTGATGGATCCAGTGAAATCTATCCATAGACCCCTAGAGATTTAAGATTGTGAATCTTTGTCCTACAGTGACAGATACAAAATAAATTCTAGAACATAGCAGGTAAAACTGGAAGAAACCCGAGATCAAAAATAGAATATTAGAGCTAGAAGGGACCTTAGAAAATAGAACATAAAATGGTAGACCTAAGAGGCTTTAGAACACATAAAATGGTAGGTATATAGAGGACCTTAAAGATTTCTAATTCAACTCCTTTGTTTTATAGAGGGAAAAATTCAGGTCCTTAACAGGGTAGTCCAAAGTTTCAGAGTTGGAGTGCCAGGAATTTTCAAAGCATTACATGTAATAAGTGCTTAATACTTGTCAAATTGAATTGAACATCAACAATAAGTCAAAACACTTGATTATTCACTTGGCTAATATCCAAACATATTTTATATCGAGGCTGAAACAAACTATCTCTTCCAAGCACAATGAAAAGTGTTATCTACTGGCCAGATTTTGAGAAGAGTGGTAGTAGGACTGAAAAGAAAAAGGTGGAGAGCCTAGGACATCCAAGAGAAAAACTGGCCAGAACTTGTATGACACTCCATGGTTACTTTGTCTAGCAGAGAAAAAGAATTTTAAAGTTTTTTTTAATTGTGTCATAAACTAATGCTATACAGACACAAAGTCCCTGAAGAAGGGGCATGATAGACAAGAGATTGTGTTCATAAGGAACAGGCAGCAACAAGCTCTAGTCCCTGCCCTGAAGCACTGACAGCACACAATGCAACAGGTTAGGGTCATTTATATCTACCCACTTGTAATCTGTGATGTTATTGATAATAATGAGTCCACAAAAAGGCCTCCTCTAATGCCTCATTATGTCATTAAGGGAACCTTCAGTTCTCATAGTACAAGCGCAGGAAGATCCTATTAAGGTGGAAAGATTCTGAGTATGGTCCCAGTGTTGAGACTAATTTCTTTTATTTTTTGCCCAAGCATCAGTGTAGGTAATTCAAGGAGGTAACCCACCAGAAGGGTTTCCATTAGGGGGAATGATTTATTTCCTATAGCAACTCATGAAGATTGTCTTCTATGGAGTACCTAAAATGATGGTGATTTGTATACATGGAGGAAGTACTCAGACTGATGAAATCACACAATTGGAGAATTAGGAAGGAATTTTAGCTCTTCTCTAGTCCAAGCATGGGGAACCCATGGCCTCAAAGGTCACATGTGGCCCTCCAGGTCCTCAAGTATGGCCCGTTGACTGAATCCAAACTTTACTGAATAAATTCCCTTAATAAAAGGATTTGTTCTGTAAAACTTGGACTCAGTCAAAAAGTCACACCCAGGTGGCAGGTTCCCCACCCCTGCTCTAGTCCAACCCATACATAAAAAGAATACCTCCTATAATGTACCCCCTACTATATCATACCCCAAAAGCCTCTGCTTGAAGACTTTCAAGAAAAGGAAACATACCACTCTTTTAAAAATTATTTTATTTGTTTTCAGTGTTCAACAATCATTTCCATATAACTTAGATTTTTTTCCCCTCCTCCATTCCCCCTCCCTCCCCCCTCTCTCCCTGAGACAGCATACAATTTTATATAGATTCTACACATATTTTCACCTTAGTCATGTTGCATAGAAGAATTAAAATGAATGGGAGAAATCATAAAACAAACCAAAATGTAATACAAAAGAAAATGATCTGCTACATTCTGCAATTGAATTCCATAGTTCTTTCTCTGAATGTAGAAGGCATTTTGCCTTAAGAGACCATTGGGAATTTTTTAAGTCCTTGCATTGTAACAAAGTACTAAGTCAACCAGAAAAAATCCTTGTACACTGTGGTTGTTGCTGTGTACAAAATTCTCCTGGTTCTGCTCCTTTCACTCAGCATCATTTCATATAAGTCTTTCCAGACCTCTCTGAAGTCTTCCTGTTCATTATTTCTTATACCACAACAGTATTCCATTACATTCATATACCACAACTTGTTCAGCCATTCTCCAATTGATGGGCATCCTCTTGATTTCCAGTTTTTGGCCACCACAAAAAGAGCTGCTATTTTTGTACATATGGGACCATTTCCCGTTTTTATTATCTCTTGGGGATACAGTCCTACAAGCAGTATTGCTGGGTCAAAGGGTATGCACATTTTTGTAGCCCTTTGGGCATAGTTCCAAATTGCTCTCTAGAATGGTTGTATCAACTCACAACTTCACCACCAATGAATTAGTGTTCCAACTTTCCCACATCTTCTCCAACATTTATCATCATCCCATTTTGTCATGTTAGCCAATCTGATAGGTGTGATGTGGTACCTCAGAGTTGTTTTGATTTGCATCTCTCTAATCAATAGTGATTTTAGAGCATTTTTTCATATGACTATAGATAGCTTCAATTTTTTTCCTCTGAAAACTGACTGTTCATATCTTTTGACCATTTATCAACTGGGTATGGCTTGTATTCTTGTACATTTGACTTCATTCTCCATATATTTTAGAAATGAAGCCTTTATCACAGACACTGGTAGCAAAAATTCTTTCCCAGTTTTCTGCTTCCCTCCTAATCTTGGTTGCATTGGGTTTGTTTGTGCAAAAACTTTTCAATTTAATGTAATCAAAATTATCCATTTTGCACTTCATGATGTTTTCTGTCTCTTGTTTAGTCAAAAATTCTTCCCTTCTCCATAAACCTGATAAATACACTACTCTTTGCTCCACTAATTTATTTATAGTATCGATCTTTATGCCTAGATCATGTATCCATTTGGACTTTATTCTTGTGTATGGTGTCAGGCCTATTTTCTGCTGGGGCAGCTAGGTACTGCAGTGGATAGAGCACCAGTGCAGGAGTCAGGAGGATCTGAGTTCAAATCTCTCCTCAGACACTTGACACTCACAAGCTGTGTGACCTTGGGCAAGTCATTTAATGCCAATTCCCTCATCCTGGGTCATCTCCGGTCATCCTGATGAATATCTGGTCACTGGATTCAGATGACTCTGGAGGAGAAGTGAGACTGGTGACCTGCACAGCCCTCTCTCACTCAAAACAAAGTCAAGTTCAAGTCATGCCATCATTTCTCTGTTGGCATGGTCTTCTTCAGCAATGAAGGATGAACACACATACACATTTTCTGCCACACTGTTATCCAGTTTTCCCAGCAATTTTTGTCAAATAGTGAGTTCTTATCCCAGAAGCTGGCATCCTTGGGTTCATCAAACAGTACATTGCTATATTCATTGATTACTGTGTCTTGAGTACCTAACATATTCCACTGGTCTACCCTTCTGTCTCTTAGCCAGTACCAAGTGGTTTTGATAATTGCTGCTTTATAATACTATTTGAGATCTGGTAGAGGTAGGCCACCTTCCCTAGCATTTCTTTTCATTAGTTCCCTTGATATTCTGGGCCTTTTGTTCTTCCAGATGAATTTTGATATTATTTTTTTCTGGCTGTACAAAATAATTATCTGATAGTTTCATTGGTATGACACTGAATAAGTAAATTAATTTAGGTAGAATTGTCATTTTTATTATATTGGCTCGGCCCACCCATGAGCAACTGATGTTTTTCCACTTACTTAGATCTGACTTTATTTGTGCAAAAAGTGTTTTGTAATTGTATTCATATAGTTGCTGGATTTGTTTTGGCAGGTAGACTCTCAAATATTTTATAGTGTGTACCATAGCTTTAAATGAGATTTCTCTTTCTATCTCTTGCTGTTAGGCTTTGTTAGTAATATACAGAAATGCAGAAGATGTGGGTGAGTTTATTTTGTAACCTGCAACTTTGCCAAAGTTGTTTATTATTTCAAGTAGATTTTTATTTTATTCTCTTGGATTCTCTAAGTATATCATCATCTCATCTGGAAAGAGTGATAACTTAGTTTCTTCTTTGTCTATTCTAATTCCTTCAATTTCTTTTTCTTCTCTTATTGCTCCACCTAACATTTCTAGTACCATATAGAATAATAGTGGTGATAACAGACTTCCTTGTTTCACCTCTGATCTTATTGGAAATGCATTTAACTTATCCCCATTGCATATAATGCTTGCTGAAGGTTTTAGGTAGATACTGCTTATTATTTTATGGAAAGTTCCTATGTTCTCCAGTGTTTTCAATAGGAATGAGTGTTGTATTTTGTCAAAAGCTTTTTCTGCATCTATTGAGATAATCACATGGTTTCTGTTAGTTTTGTTGTTGATATGATCAATAATGTTAATAATTTTCCTAATATTGAACCAGCCCTGCATTTCTGGTATAAATCCTACCTGATCAAAATGCATTATTCTCGTGATATGTTGCTATATTCTTTTTGCTAAAATCTTATTTAAAATTTTTGCATTTATGTTCATCAGAGAAACTGGTCTGTAATTTTCTTTCTCTGTTTTGGCTCTTCATATCAAGGCCATAGGACTCCTTCTTCCCCAGTTTTCCCAAATAGTCTATATAATATTGGAATTAACTATTATTTGATAGAATTCACATGTGAATCCATCAGGCCCTGGAGATTTTTTCCTAGGGAATTCATTGATGGTTTGTTCAATTTCTTTTTCTGAGATGGGGTTATTTAAGTATTCAACTTCCTCTTCTGTTAATCTGGACAGTTTATATCTTTTAAAATAATCATTCATCTCATTTAGATTGTCAAATTTATGGGCAGACAGTTGGGCAAAGTAATTTCTTATTATTGTTTTAATTTCCTCCTCATTGGAGGTGAGTTTACCCTTTTCATTTTTGATATTGGTAATTTGGTTTTCTTCTTTCTTTTTTTAAAATTAAATTGACCAAAGGTTTATCAGTTTTATGGGTTTTTTCGTAAAACCAACTCTTAATTTTATTTATTAGTTCAATAGTTTTCTTAATTTCAATTTTATTAATCTCTCCTTTGGTTTTCATTATTTCTAATTTGGTATTTACTTGGGGATTTTCAATTTGTTCTTTTCTGGCTTTTTCAGATGCATGCTCAATTCATTGATCTCCTCTTTCTCTACTTTAATTCATGTAGGCATTCAAAGATATAAAATTTCCCCTAAGAACTGCTTTTGCAATATCCCATAAGATTTAGTGGGTTGTCTAGTTATTGTCATTCTCTTGAATGAAGTTGTTGATTGTTTCTATAATTTGTTGTTTAACCCACTCATTCTTTGAGTTAGATTGTTTAGTTTCCAATTAGTTTTTGGTTTATATTTCCATGGCCTTTGATTACATAAAAGTTTTATTGCATTATGAACTGAGAAGGATGCAGTGACTATCTCTGCCTTTCTGCACTGGATTGTGAAGTTTTTATAGCCTGGTACATGGTCAACTTCTATATATGTGCCATGTACCGCTGAGAAAAAGGTATATTCCTTTCTATCCCCATTCAATTTTCTCCAGAGATCTATTATATCTACCTTATCCAGAGTTCTATTCATCTCCTTAACTTCTTTCTTGTTTATTTTGAGGTTAGATTTATCAGGTTCAGAGAGGGGGAGGTTGAGGTCCCTTGCTACTTTGCTGTTTATTTCTTCCTGTAACTCCCTTAACTTCTCCTCTAAGAATTTGGATGCTATATCACTTGGAACATATATGTTTAGTAATGAAATTGCTTCGTTGTCTATGCTGCCTTTTAGCAGGCTATAGTTTCCTTCCTTATCTCTTTTGATTAGATCTATTTCTGCTTTTGCTTTGTTTGAGATTAGGATTGCTACCCCCTGCTTTTTTTTATATCAGCTGAAGCACAAAATATTCTGCTCCAACCTTTTACCTTTACCCTATGTGTATGCCCCTGCTTCAAATGTATTTCTTGTAAACAACATATTGTTGGATTATGGTTTTTAATCCATTCTATTTGTCTCCGTTTTCTGGAAGAATTCATCCCATTCACATTCATAGTTATGATTACTCTCTGTGTCTTTCCCTCCATCTCCTTTCTGCTTGTTTATGCTTTTAGTTCTCCCTTCTCCCTTCCCCTCCACAATAGAGTTTTAATGTTTGACCATGGCATCCCTCAATCTTCCCTCACTTCTTTCAGCCCCCCTCCCTTTTAATCCTTTTTTCCCTTACTACTTCTTCCCTCCCTTTTTGCCTCCCCTCCCTTTTCTCTTCCCCTTCCCCTCCTACTGCCTATAGAGCTAATTATATTTCTATACTTAACTGAGTTTGTTGTACCCTCCTTGAATTCAGTTCTATGAGAGTACCTCTCAAACAGTGCTCGTCTCCCTCCCATCTTTCCCTCTACTGTAATATACTTTTGTGCCTCTTCCTGTGATAGAATTTATTTTTTTCTGTCTCCTCCTTTTCACATCTTCCATTACAATCCCTTCACACCCTTAAATCACATTTGTTATCACATCATTTAATTTATACCCACTTCTTCTATCTTTGTATATCCCTTTTACATTTCGTAATAAGTATACAGTTCTCAAGATTAACAAGTATCATCTTCCCTTATAGGGAGGTAAACACTTTGCCCATATTGTGTAACAAGTTTTTTTTCCCCCTGTTTACCTTTTTATGCCTCTCTTGAGATCAAATTTTCTATTGAGTTCTGAACTTTTCATCAGGAAGGTCTGGAAATCCCTTATTTCATTGAATGTCCATCTCCTTGCCTGAAATATTGTGCTCAACTTTGCTGGGTAATTAATCCTTGATTGTAGTTCCAGCTCCTTTGCCTTAATGGAATATCATATTCCAATTCCTTTGATCTTTTAATATAGAAGCTGCAAGGTCCCGTGTGATACTGACTGTACCTCCTTGATATTTGATTTGTTTCTTTCTGGCTCCCTGCAGTATTTTCTCCTTCACTTGATAGTTCTGGAATTTGACAACGATATTACTTGATGTTTTTAGTCTGGGGTCTCTTTCAAGAGGTGAACAGTGAATGGTTTCAATGACTATTTTGCCCTCTGGGTCTAGGACTTCCGGGCAATTTTCCTTGATGATTTCTTGGATGATATTGTCCAGGCTCTTTTTCTCATTATGGCTTTCTGGTAGACCAATTATCCTTAGATTTTCTCTCTTGTATCTATTTTCCATGTCAGTTGTTTTTCCAATTAGATATTTTACATTTTCTTCCATCTTTTCATTCTTTAGATTCTGTTTGACTGATTCTTGATGTCTCATACAATCATTAGCTTCAGCTTGCTATTTTTTATCAAATTGTTTTCATCAGTTAACTTTAGCATCTCCTTTTCCATCTGCCCAATTGTTCCTTTCAAGGAGTTATTTTCACCAGTTAGGTTTTGTACTTCCTTTTCCATTTGTCCAATTGTCCTTTTAAATTCTCCTGTGATTTCTTTTTTCATATTTTTAAAGTCATTGGTCAGTTTTTCTTCAATTTCTCTAATTTGGGTTTTGAAATCCTTCCTGAGCTCTTCCAAGAAAGCTCTTTGTGCTTCAGACCAGTTCATATATCCTTCTCAGGTTTCAGATAGGAGTACAGTCTCAATGCTGACCTCTTTGGTATTTGTGTTTTGGTCTTTGTCCCCATAGAAAGATTCTATGGTCTTTTCTTTTCTGCTTTGCTTCTTACTCATGATAATAACCCTTTTCCTGGCTTTTAAAGTAGATCTCTGGGTCTGTGGTATAGGGAGCTCTGTCCCACAGTTTTTGTGCCTAAAACTTCAGGCTTTGTGTGTTGTGGCCTCTGATTCTTTCAGCTAGAAGGTAAAATGCTGCAGCTTACCTGGTGCAGAGCTGTCTAGAGTTGGAAAGCAGAGATCAGGTGAGGTCTTTTTGGGTTTCCCCACAGTTACCCTGGAGCTCATTAAGTGTGGGGGAGGGGTAGTCTGTTCATAGGAGGTCTCCTTTGCTGAGCTAGAGCATAGATAAGCTCAGCTGTCTGTGCTAGTGTCTTCCCAATTCCCCTGGGGTGTTGAGGCACACCTGGGGTCCTGGTGTTGGCAGTTCCCGGCTTCACCTCCCTGGGTCTCAGGATCTTCTCCCAGTTTGTTGAGGTGGGACTGTCTGGGACAGCTCTGATCCTGCACTGGTCACCTTCAGCCACAGCAAGAGGAACCCTACTTAGCAATCTTTCTAGTCTCATGGGCTAAGAGTCTGTTTACCCCTTCTGCTGCTCCCAGTGTTCCAGAGTTTTTGCCAGGGAGATGTTCTCTGGGCTCATCAAGGTCAACAAGGGGAGGGAGATAGCAATTACTGATCACTCTGCCATCTTGGCTCCCAGAATCAGAAAAAAGGAACTTACCACTCTTGAGGCAGCCTACTCAACTTTTAAATAGCTTCTATTGTTAGAAAGCTTTACCTGGCATCAAGTTTAAATATTCCTACTTTCAACTTCCACCTATTACTTAAATCAAATCATGGGTTTATTATTTTGTTTTGTTGTTATTTCTCAGTAAAATTCTTTGCCAGTGTACTTTGCTGAATTATGGAAATAGAGTATGAGCTATGGCACATTCTACCAAGTGAGAAAAGCTTCAAGTACAGATTAGATGGTCACTGTTTCAATCACCTAAGGACCAGTCTAGATAAGGATATAGGGGCATTTCAGTATGAGATTGTTTACAATGAAAAGAATTTCTTGGCCTTTGGCTACTCATCAAGATTAGAGAGTTGGAATTTTCCATCAGTTTGGGGAGTCTTCACACTGTTAATCCATGGATACTTAAACTATTTGAGCGACATGTTGCTATATTTCAATGCTTAAAGGAGAAGGGGGGAAAGGAAATAACATTTATTAAGCATCTATTATGTGTTAGGCTCCATGCTGAGTGCTTTATAAGCAGCTCTTTTGATATCATCTGTCATTTCATTAGTGTGAGAACTTTGTTAGATGATGAAGATTCCAACCTTGTTAGGTTACTTGATGTGATTGAAAGGACACTACATTTGGAGTCAGAAGATCTAGATTCAAAATAATAATCAGTGAATACAATGGAATCCTAGAAGGCTGGAATAAATGATGAAAGGGATGGTTTGAGAAAAATTGGGAAAGACATATAAACCAATGCAGGGTGAATTGAGAAGAACCAGGAGAAAAATTTATACAATAATAATAACATTTACAAACAAACAGCACTGAAAATCTTAAGAACTCTGATCAACCCAATGAATAGCCATGATTCCAAAGTACAGGTGTTGAAGTATCAATTAATCAATAAACATTTATTAAGAAGGCACTGTTCTAAGTGCTGGGGATACAAAAAGAGGAAAAAAAACTGTCCCTGTTCTCAAGGAACTTACAAATGCTGATGAGAGGCTCCTTAAGCAATTATGAGATAAATTTTTGAACATGGCCAATGTGTAAATTTGCTTTGTTTGACTATGTTTATTACAAGGGTTTTGTTTTTGGTTTTTTTTTTTTTCACAATTGGAGGGGAAAGGTACAAAGAAGAAAAAAAGTACTTATTAATTGAAAAAAATAATTTTTTTATAAAAGATCTGCATCCCAAAATGAACTCTTCTACTGACTATTTGTGAGACTTTGGACAAGTTTTTCTCCACCTTGCACCTTTTTTATTCCTGTCTGCAACTCTTATAAAGACAAAAATGAAAAATAAAGGACATATGAAAAAAGCCATTAGCTATATCCAGAAAAAAACTGATAAACAGAAGTGTGTAAAGAATAATTACATATATGTATATTATGTATACATGTATGTCTATATGTGTGTGTGTGTAAAATCTATTTATGTCTAATGGTAGCCTGGGGCCAATGTCTACCTAATGTCTAGATGTCTAGGTTGGGGGGAGGAGGGAGGAAGAAAAAAAAGGAAAAGAATGTACACAATAACTTTGTTGTATATTTGGAGGGAATAGCAAGTTGTACATGGTAAATTTGCAGTTTCATGTGCAATCATCTTTTTTATGGTATTGTATTATGGAAATGCTTTTTTTGTTCCATGAATTGAAATAAAGTAAATTTAAAAAAACAAAATGAAACTGTAGGATGACTTATAAGGTCTTTTCTCATTCTAAATCCTATAAGTCTGTAATTTAATTGATAATTTTTGAGAGCTACTGTGACAGAATATTTCATCACCCTGCTGTCAACCTAGTGACAAGCCTATCCAAACTTAGAGTGGTCATCATATCAAGCAGATGCCCTTACTTGAAGCTTTTTCAGCTTGATATGACCTACCAGAGCTCGAGTGTCACTGGAATAACCCTTGAGAGATGTAGACCATTGCTATACCACATTGAAGTATTGGAAAACAGTTATTATTATCATCTTCATTATCATGATTATTGTTATCATCTATTTGGCTAGATAATGAGCTGCCTGAGGGCAGGGACTATGACTCTTTCATTTTCATCCCTTCCAACTCTAAGATTCAATGGTTCAACAGGAATAAATGAATGACAAGGTGACCTTGGAAGCTGAATTCCAGGGTCAACTTGACAAAGCCTCAAGGATCCCTGACTTTTATCAGTGCAGACCCTTCCTCTTTCATTTGTCCAAAGTATCACCCTTCCATAATCTAAGTGGTGGTCTTCAAGACCACCTGAACTATGACAGAAAAATTAATAGCCTTGAGATCAACTCAGTGATGAGCCCTTGAATTAATGCTTGTTAACTAGTTTGCCTGTCCTCAAAACATTTCTATCTTAGTAGGCCTCTGTCTTAGATTGGCCTTCAAAAACCCAACCTAACTCAACCAGCACAATGATGAATTACAGAAAGTCATTCATGGACAAAGAAGACAAAGAGGAAAAAGGGAGGGGGAATCCAGAGAGTCTTTGAATTATTTCATTCTTTTAAGTTCCTAATGGGTTGGTTGACTACATTTTTCATCATTAAGCTATAGGAATGTTTGTAGGCCTAACGTTTTTCTTTAGAAACTCAAAGGAAATATGAGTTCATAGACTTGGAGAGTGAAGGACTATCAGGTTAAAGGAGAAGAATGCAGAAATATCAAGATATAAGCATAATAGAATGTAGTCCTTCTATGTGGCCAGCATCTCCACCAGTACCATTCATGAGATAGACCAGGATGAGTAATGTGCAAAGGGAGGGTGGGCTGATGTGGCCACAGATGTTGCTTAAATACACCAGGCAGTGGAACCCATACTGAGGGCTTTGAAGCTGCATGGAAGCCTAAGCTCCTTGTTGCTCACTTGAAAGTATTTTAAATTCCTTGTGTCAAAGCTAACTGTGGAGACCAGAGGGCTCAGGGAGTGTTACATATGGAAGCTGAGCAAGGAGGTTGATTGGAAGGGGGAGGGGAGAGTTACGGTTTTGGAGACAGAGCTAAAGGGAACAGAAATTCAGTGTTAAGCATAAACTGCCACTGAGAGGAACGGAGGCTCAATGTCAAGTATGGAAGCTGTCTAAGTAAGATGGAAGCTGAGGGAGAGAATGGGGATAAATCAAAGAGGATGGAGGTTCAGCATCATGGATTAGCCTCAATGAGGAAAATAAGGATTGGGGTTCAGTAAGGAGATGGACCTCAAAGCTGGGGATGGAATCTTATTGAAGAAATGAAGACTGAATGAACAGAATGAGAACTCACTGTTAATAATGGAGGCTTCAGTGACGAGAATATGAGATTCAGTAAGGGAGTTGGGGATCTTGTGTCAAGGATGGGGGCTTGATAATGACTATGTGTGTGGTGCTCAGCAAATGATTGGCGCATTGTCAGGAATGGGTACTCAAAGAGGGTATGATGGTTCAGTGTGAGAGATAGGGGTGCTCAGTGATAGAACAGGGATTCAGAAAAAAAAATAATGGCTCATAGAGTGACTTAGGAGTTTAGGGAGAGGATGATAATAGCTAGCACTTATAGAGAACTTTAGTTCACAAAGCACTTGATAAATATTTCGTTTGATCCTCACAATCCTGGGTGGTAGGTGTCATTATTGTTCCCATTTTCTAGATGAAGTAACTGAAGCAGACAGAGATAAAATGGCTTGTCCAGGGTCACACAGCTTGTGTCGGAGGCCAGATTTGAATTCAAGTCTTTTTGACTCCAGGCCCATCACTCTATTCACTTTATCACTTAGCTGCCTCAGGAAAGAGGTTCAGTAAGGAGATAAGAACCCAGTATTAGGGATGAGGGGCTAGGCAGGGGATGATGTCTCATTGGGAGAAATTTTGTTGTTGTTACTGAGTCGTTTCAGTCACGTCTAACTCTCTGTGACCCCATTTGGGGTTTTCTTGGCAAAAATACTGGGCTGGTTTGCCATTTCCTTCTCCAGCTCATTTTACAGATGAAGAAACTGAGTCAAACAGGCTTAAGTGAACTTGCCTAGTGTCACACAGCTAGTAAATGTCTGAGACTGGATATAAACTTAGGTCCTCCTGACTCCAGGTCCAGCACATTGCCATATTTACAAATATATGTACGTATACACACACACACGTATACATACACATGTATATATACATGTATACATGTATACATATATGTATACATATATACAGCTATCTGCATATATACATATGTGTATTTGTATTTACTATTGTTATTGTTGGATTGTTTTAGCTTTGTGTTCAACTCTCCGTGACTCCATTTGGGGTTTTCTTGGAGTGGTTTGCCTTTTCCTTCTGTAGCTCATTTTATAGATAAGGAAACCGAGACAACAGGGGATGATTAAAGGAACAGGACCATAAAAAAGGAAGGAGATGGAGGTTTTAGGAGGGAGTAGGGGCTCCATGATAGAACAGGGTCTGAATAGGGGCTCAGGGTTCAGGGCTGGAATGAAGGTTCAGGGAAGGAATGAGAGTTCCTCATTTTTTTGGCATTAGGGGAGGGGCAGAGCTAAATGCTAGGTATGTCTTGGAAATCCAATCAAGAATACCCCAGCAAGGCCTTGCTCAGCCTATCTCCAGGGCCTGAGGGGAGAATGATACTGAATTATACTTACCAGCTAGGATTAATTTAGCTAATGTCTGTAAAGTACTTTGATTTCCTCAGAGGTGCTATGTAAATACAAAGTATGATTCTTATTTTAAGTAGTATTTGTTTAGGGAGAAAGCCAGTCTTTCAATTTCCTCTCTCTGCCAGATTCTTTACAGAAAGCCTCTAAGCCCTTCTTTAACAGGGGCTCCTTAGCCCCTGCCATTCACTCTCTGACAGGCTCCCACTGAAGCCATCCTCTTGCCTTTTGGTGAGCACAGCACTGTGCGAACAGGATTTTCATCTTCTACTCAACTAGGGTGGGATGCCCTCAGAAGTCTAGTGTCATCTAGTGAAAAGAGCATTGAACGTAGAGTCAGAAGCGTTAGGTTTGAATATTACTTCCAACAATGACCTTTCCCAAGTGACTCAGCTTCTGTGAGCTTCATTTTATTCTCTTTTAGGATAGATAGCAATGAATAGAGCATGAGATTTAGGAATATCTGATTGTGAATTTGACCTCAGACACTTAATAGCTGTGTGGCTCTGGGCAAGTCACTTAAGCTGTGTGCCTCACAGTCTTCTTCTCTGTAAAATGAGGATGATAATAGGACCTACCTCACAAGGTTATTGTAAGGATCAAATAAGATAATAATTGCAAAGTGCTTACCACAGTACATGGCATATAATAAACACTATATAAATGTTAGCTACTATTATTATTTATTGTGATTGGGCAAGTAGGTGGCACAATTGATAGAGTGTTGGGTCTGGAGTCAGGAACAGTCATGTTCTTGAATTCAAATCCAGCCTCAGACACTTGCTAGTTGTGTGATCCTGTGCAAGTCACCTACCCTGTTTGCCTCAGTTTCCTCATCTGTAAAATGATCTGGAAAAAAAAATGTCAAACCACTCCACTACCTGTATGACTCTGGTCAAGTCACTTGACCCCGTTGGCTTCAGTTTCCTCATCCGTAAAATGAACTGGAAAAGAAAATTGCAAGCCACTCCAGTATCTTGGTCAAGAAAATTTCAAATGGGGTCAGAAAGAGTCAGACACAACTGAAACACCTGAGCAACAATTATTTTCATTAATAAAAATAATGGCACCTGTTATGAGGATCAAGTGAGATAATATTTGTTAATCACTTAGCACATGGCCTGACATATAGTAGACACTTAATAAAAGCTTGTTTCTTTGTTTCTTTTTTCTGAAAACAGGGTTAAAAACACTTGCCCTCCCTACCCCCAAGATGGTTGTGACTAGAGAACTTTGTAAATCTTAGAGGGCCCTAGAAACAAGAGTTATTGTTATTACCCCAAGAGCACTGACAGGACTCTAGTCAGATATTCCCCACTGTTCCCTGGGACTAGGTGGATTGGAAATAGGATTTCCTTCTAGACCCAGCCTTGCTGCTCTGTCTTTCAAGGGTTGATTCAATGAATTATGGGTGTTTAACTTGGAGAAAAGAAGGATGAGATAAACACTCTTTTAAAATATGTGATGATATTTGGAAGATATGGAAAGAGGGAACTGACTTGTTCTATATTATCCCAAGTGGCAAAACTAGGACCAATACAGGTGTTAGGGGAGCTATAGAAGTGAAGATTTTAGGTTAATCTAAGGAGAAAAAAATAAATATTCTTAAACAATCAGAGATCTTCAATAGTGGAATGGACTGCCTCTTGAAGTAGTGAGCTTTTCATCACTATAGGACCTCAAACAGAAGCAGACATCATAGATAGATTCCATGTTTCAGACAGTCTGTTGGACTGTATAATAATAATCATTATTCAAAGAACTATAGAGCTCTAAAACAACCCCCTGTTTTAAAAAGTCATATGAAATTTTTTGTTGTTGTTTCTGAGTTGTGATTTCAATAGTGGTAAGAAATTCTTATGGAGAAACTCTCTTCACTGATATGGATCAGCAACTCACCTGTGCTTAAAATATTAAAGTTGCTTGGAGAACCAGGAGGTTAAGGTTTTTTTCATTATATTCAAATAACTAACATGTGTCAGAAGAACCTAAGTCTTCTTGGATCCAAGGTTAGTCATCTACTTTTACGGATACCTTTTTCTCATTTTGTCATAGCACTTCCTAATATACTTGCACCTCAACAAAAAAGTCATCCCTTGTGACAAAGAAAAACGTTTAAACAAAGCTACATGACAGAATGAAAGCTTAGAGCACTAGATACAACATTCCACCCTCATGATCCCCTCCTCTACTGAAACTAAAATTGGTTATTGTATTTGAGTTCTGATATGTGCAAAACTTTTTCGTCACAATAACCCGGTGAAATAGTATGTTATTCCCCTTATTTTGCAGTTTAGAAGCTGAAGCTCAGAGAGGCATATGACTTGTCCATAGTAACGTAACTATCTCTAAGGTTCTTTTCAGTTCTAAGATTCTATTGGACTAACACCTGAACAGAATGGAAATGTATATGTGTGTGTGTTTGTCCTTCGTTGCTGAAGAAGACCATTCCATCAGAGAAATGATGACATGACTTGCACTTGACTTTGTTTTGAGTGAGGGAGGGCTGTGCTGTACCTAGGTAGTACAGTGGATAGAGCACCAGTGCAGGAGTAAGAAGGACCTGAGTTCAGATCTCACCTCAGACACTTGACACTCACTAGATGTGTGACCTTGGGCAAGTCATTTAACCCAATTGCCTCATCCTGGGTCATCTCCAGTCATCCTGATGAATATCTGGTCACTGGATTCAGATGGCTCTGAAGGAGAAGTGAGCCTGGTGACCTGCACAGCTCTCCCTCACGCAAAACAAAGTCAAGTGCAAGTCATGGAGAGGTATAAAAGAGGCAAGAGGAAAGGATAGGATTGTCCATAAGGATAACGAAGAAGAGGATGACAAGAAATGAAGAGGATCTAATTGGGAGAAGGAGAGGAGAGGAAAGATACAAGTAGAGGAATGAAATAAAAGAAATAGGAGGAAATTAGGTGTGGCCATTCTCATGCCAATAGTCACCAGTACCCCTCCCCCACCCATTCCCAAAAGAAGTAAAAGGAAAACTAACCTGAGGGCAGCTAAATGGTACAGTGGATAGAGCAATGGGCTTTGAATCAAGAAGATGCATCTTCATGAGTTCAAATATGACCCCAGACACTTACTAGCTATTACTCTGGGCAAGTCACTTAAACCTGTTTGCCTCAGTTTCTTCCACTCTCAAATGAGTTGGAGAAGGAAATGGCAAAGCATTCCAGTATCTTTGCCAAGAAAACCCCAAATGGAAGAGTTGATCGAACCAAATGAAAGGGTTACTCTATATCCTGGTGATTTCAAAATGACACGGTGAAGTGAGATTCAGAAGTCCCAGATACTGTGCTAGAAAATATGGACACAAATGTAAAAACAAATCCACCCCTGCCTTAGTGGAGCTTACATTCTAAGAGCAGAAATAGCAAGTAAATACAAGAAAAGTAAATACAAAATAAACCCCAAGTGATTTCTGGGAGTGGAGGGAGACCCTATTAGTTAGGGAGAAGCAAGACAGGCTTCCTGTAAGAGGTGACCCTTGGGCAGCACTGTGAAAGAAACTAGGGATTCTATAACGTGGTGGCAAGAAGAGAGAATATTCTAGGCATGGGGAGTAGCCTAGGTAAAGGATGGGGGCAGGAGATGCATTGTTGCATATGGGGGTAGGGAGGAGCAGCTAGGAGGACAGTTTTGCTGGACAAAGAATATAAGAAAGGGAGTGAGTGATGTGTAAGTGCCCAGCTAGGTAGGCTAGTGCCAGATTATGCAGAGAGAGGATTATGCATTTTATCCTACCTACAAGCAACAGAGAGCCACAGGAATTAGAAAACACTGCATAAATGCCCCATGAAAGCACTATACTGCATAATGCCTCCCTAAAGATGAATCTGGGGACTTGAAGAGTCAGACCTGACTGAAACAACTGAACAACAACAAAACCTTTCTAAAAAGACACTGAAAGTTCCACCTTGCCTCAAATCCTCATTCCAGAAAACATTTCCAGCATAGTAAATTCACAACCTACAGGCCAGTCTTTGACTATGTGGTTTATATATGGTTTATTTTCCTTTCCCACTCTTGTGGATGTTACCAACCTCAATCAAACACTTAAAAATCTATCAGATGGAAGAAGGGTTTAGAGTTGTTCTTTTTGACCAGAGAGAACGTAACTAGAAACTTAGGGTGGCAGTTGCCAAGAGACACATCTGGGCTAACAATTAGCATTATCCCAAATGGGAATGGGCAGCCTTGACACGTATTGGGTTTCCCCTTCAGTATAAGTCTTCAGGCAAAGATCAGATGACTATTTGAAAAATATGTTGTAAAAGATATTCTTTTGGGGGTCTGGGCTGCATTAGCCTTTGGCTTAAAGTATAGTTGATTCCTAGAACCTCTGCCATACCCATACCCAAAACTATAATAAATTCTAAGGACAAAAAGTGTTTCAAAGGATATAAGAACTAAAAAGGACCTTAGATCATAAGACACAACATGTTCGAATTGAAAAGGTCTATAAAAACTAGAAAATAAAATGTTAAAGCTAGAAGAGATCTTAGAAGATAGAATTAGAGGCAGATTGTTGGTGCAGTCCAGAAAACCCTGAACCCAGAGTCAGGAAATTAAAATCTGGCCTCAGACATTTACTAGCTGTGTGACCCTGGGGGGGGGGGTCACTTAACCTCTGTTTGCCTCAGTTTCCTCCACTGAAAAATGGTAATAATAATAATAAAACCTACCTCCCAAGGTTGTTTTGAGGATCAATTAATATTTGAAAAACTCCCTAGTCCATAGTAAGTGCTATGTAAGTAAGTGCTATGTAAATCCTGGTTATTTATTGGAGACATAAGGGACTTTTGTGAAAAGAATACATCATTTCTTAGCACATAGAAGGATTTGAAAGAGCTTTTAGAATATAGAGCATCAGAGCTGGGAGAGGCTTTAGTACATAAGACACAGAATGTCAGAGTGAATGAGACCTTAGAGATAATCTGTTTCAATATATGACAAGTAAGAAATCCGAGATGACTTGTCTAAGATCATACAACTAACCAGGAGCTATAACCCAAGGTTTAGGTCATACAACTGACCAGGAGCTATAACCTACCCCTTAGGACATACAGCTGATCAGGGGCTATAATTCAATCCTTTTGCCTCATTTCACAGATTTTTTTTTCCCCTTTACCCACAAAAATAATGGAGAATCAGAGGTATATTCTAATCTGCTTTTTTTTTTTAGGGAACCAAAAATAAATCCCAGCCCAGCTTATCCAAATTCCGGGTAACAATAATGAGATGCTAATGAAGGAACAAAAACATTTTATGGGGGAAAAAAAGGAAAACTGAAAGTAGGTAAAATTCAGAGAACTACGTTTTGCAAAATCACAACACTTTATGTTTACATGACGCCTGCCTCCCTTCCCAGGGCTCTGAGTGCTTTGCAAACATTATCTCTCTGAGCCTCACGACAGTTCTGTGCGTGGGTAGACAACAAATGTTATTATCTCCATAGTCTCAAGAAAAATTAGATATGCAGAGAAGCAAAAAGCCCTGACCAAAGTGTGGCACCTTGAATCAAGGTCCAGCTCACTCCAGTTCAGAGTTCTTCTGATCAGTGATCAGCCCTGCTGCCCCAAGGGAGAGAATGAATTAAGGCATAGTACCTGAAGTCAGAGGACCTAGTTGGAATCCTGATTCTGATATCTGTGTGATTGAATGAGATCTCTGGGTCTCCCATTCCCCCTGTAGGAAATGAGGTGATCAAATGTCATCCCCTATAAAATCCGTTCCATTTCTGACATTCAGTGACTTTAGCAGCACTGGTGACCCAGGCATGCCTGATTAGTATGGTCTAGGAGATAACTTCTAATTTAGATTCAGAGAACAGGAAAGCTGGGAGGAAGCTGAGAGGCCACTTAGTCAAATATCTCATTTTGATCAGCAGGGAAACTGAGAGTCAGAAAGGGGGCAGCAATCTGCCTTAGGTCACTCTGAGTAGGACTAGAATCTTGGTCTACTCATCCCAAATCTAGTGTTCTCCTTTATTTAAATTCCAGTTGGGCCCTAAAAATTTGATGAGCAGGATACACTTTACTTCCCCTTCCACGTTTCCTTTCTCTCTGTAGCATTCATAGAATCACAAAGTTGCAAAGCTGACAGAGATCAAGTTAGGCCTGGACCTGAATGAGAGTTCCTTCCATACCTCCAACAAGTTTTTACCTAGTCTCTTCTCAAAGCAGCTGGTTCCACTCTTGAACAGTTAACACTGTGATGAACGGCATTTTCCTCCAAACAATGTCTTTCCATAGCACCCAGTTTCACCCTCTGGGGTCAAGCAGAGTAACCGTAATCTTGCTTCCACATAATAGCGTTTCAGATATTTGAAGACTGGTGTGTATATGCCTTTTCCGCTCAAACCTGAACCCCAATCCTCTCTTCTGCAACCTAACCATTCCTAGTTCTATCAGACAATTCTTGTGTGGCTTGGTGTCCAGTCCCTTTCTCTTCCTGATGAGAATCTTCTGAACTCACCACAAATCCTCATTATTCTCCTTAAACTGGGAGGGGGGAGAACATTGTTTGCCTTGCCCTCGAACTATAAGAGTACAGCATGACTAGGAATAGCAGAAATAATGAGGAACTTATGACTGGGTAACTGAGAAATTTGCATGCTCTTTGTAAGTCTCTGATTGACTCTAGCTTGATAATCATGGCCCATTACCTATAGTGCCTCTGAAGACTCTCTGGCCCAAATCACCCAGCTAAGCATATTTCTATAAATACAGGCCTTAAGCTTCCCTACATGCAGTAATGTGCACATATTAGTTCATGAGTCTGGCATTCATTCTGGACATGGCTTCATCCAGTGCTTCCTTCATGTGACCAGTTCTAATTCAGGAAGACTCATTAACAGGAAGACCAGAATGGTCCTCATTCTCTCACCATCATTATGGCCCTCCCTAAAATATGATACCACAAAATGAACAGAGGATTCCATATGGAGTCCTACCATAATAGAAAGATCATTGGACTTGGTTAATATCAAAGTCAATTAATAGAAATCTATGTTTGAATCCTGACTTAAACATTTACTATGTAACTTTTACTAAGTCATTCATTTCTCCTCTCTGAGTCTCAGTTTCCTTGCATATAAAAATGAAGCAATTATACTTATGTAATCTTCATCGCAAGGTTGTTGTGAAAAAAATACATTGTAACCCTTAATATAGTATAGAATTAGAGACAAGGAGAAGACTTCCTGTAATGATGTCAAACTCAGAAAGAAATAGGAGCCACTAATCTGTACATAAGGATCCCTCCAGGCTACATATTGACTTAGTTTTAAAATGTAATATTATCTATGCTCTGTTTTATTTTTAGCTGTTGTGTTAAATATTTTCCAATTACATTTTAATCTGATTTGGTCTGCACTCAGGAGTGTTGCGACCTGCCTACATGTGATCATAGGTCATTTGTTTGACACCTCTGGACTAGTGGATAGAGTACAGGACTTGGGATCAAGAGGATTGGGTTCAAATCCTGCCCTAGATGTTTCCTAGCTGTGTGGCCATAGACAAGTCACTTAATTTCTTTTAACCTCGGTTTCTTCTTATGTAAAATGGGGATGATAATAGCACCTATCTCCCAGAGTTGTTGTGAGCATCAACTGAGAAAACATATAAAGCACTTTGTAAACTTTAAATTTTGTTCAGTTATTTTCAGTTGCATTTGACTCTCCATGACCTCTTTTTGGGGTTTTCTTGGCAAAGACACTGGAGTGGCTTGCCATTTCCTCCTTCAGCTCATTTTACAGATGAAAAAACTGAGGCAAACAGAGTTAAGTGACTTGCCCAAGGTGTCATAGCTAGTAAGTATCTGAAGCCAAAGTTGAACTCAGGAATAATAGTATTTGCATTTTAGTATTTGCATATATCCTGACTCCAAGCCTGGCACTCTATCCACTGTGCCACCTAGCTGCCTCCCTTATAAACTTTAAGGCATTATACAAACATTAGTTCTTATTAGAAATAGGATGATGACAATAATGATGAGCCTTTTAGACTGATTGCTTCAACTATATTTGGAAGATCCATTCCTGACATGACTAGTTGGCTTAACTCTGCCTTAGACTAACCAGGCTTCCACAAAATTACATGGTGCCTGCCTTTCCTTTTCAATTTGCTTGAGCTTGATTGGGTCATTGGGTGTCAAGGAAGCCAGGTTCTAGTCACAGTTCTCCAGCTGGGTCACTCTGTGATGGTGTCCATGCCCTTTTCCTTCCCTGGACCTCAGTTTCCTCCTCAGTCTCCTCCCTCTACTCCTGTGGACTACTTTCCCCATGGTAAATTCTTCCTGGAACCTCCATTTTTGGGAAGGGCCCAGACCAGCCATCCCCGATTCTCCTGACCACCATCATATTTGCCCTCAAACACCTTCACTTTCCCCTTTAGCTCCCCTTTTGAAGGTTGTCTTTCTTCATTAGAATATGAGTTCCTTCAGAGCAAGGACTGTCATATGTTTTTGCTTATATTTCTAGCCCCCTTACCTAGCATAGTGCCTGGCATATATTAAATGCTTAATAAATGCTTGTTGACTTTTATTGAATAATTGAGTGACTTGGTCAAATGAAGGTGTTGAATGGAATGACCTTTGAATTCCCTTTCCACCCAAATATTTCCTGTTCTGTTCTAATGTCCTTTTCTGATAGGACTGTCAGCCTAGAGCAGGACTGGGGAACCTACACCCTCAAAGTCACATGTGACCCTCTAGGTCCTGAAGTGTGGCCCTTTGACTGAATCCAAACTTCACAGATGACCTTTCCAAAAGGATTTGTTCTGTGAAGTTTGGCTTGAGTCAAAGGGCTATATTTGAGGAGTTCAGCCATTCCCCAGTTGATGGACAGCCCTTCAGTTTCTAATTTTTTCCCACCACAGAGAGCTGCTATAAATACTTTCATATTTATGGATCCTTTTCCTCTTTCTTTGTTCTCTTTAAGGTATAGACCTGGTAGTGGTATCACTCGTTGAGAAGATATGCTAAGTTTAATAGCCTTTTGAACAGAAGTCCAAATTGCTTTCTGGAATGACTGGACCAAGTCAAAGCCTCATTAATGATGCATTAATGTGCCGGTTTTTTTTTTCTTTTTGCAGCGCTTTTACCATTTGTCATTTTCCTTTGTGTGGTCTGTCAACTTTGCCAATCAGATGGCTACGAGATTATACCTCGGAGTTGTTTTAATTTGCCTTTTATTAATTGTTAGTGATTTAGAGCATTTTTGTATGGCTATTCATAGCTTACATTTCTTTCTCCAAAAACTGTCTATTCATATCCCTTGACCATTTGTCAGTTGGGGAATTGCTCTTATTTTTATAAATTTGAGTCAGCTCTTTGCATATCTTAAAAATGAAACCTTTAGAAACTTACTGCAAAGACTGTTTCCATTTTTCTGGTTCTCTAATTTAAGCTAATTGGTTTTGTTTGTATAAACATTATTTAATTTTATGTAATCAAAATTGCCCATCTTATCTCCCATGAATCTCTGTATCTCTTGCTTGATCATCAAATCTTCCCCTCTCCATAGATCTGACAGATGATTTCTTCCATATTCCATTAATCTGTTTATGATGCCACTTTTTGTGTATAAATCACATACCCATTTGGAGCTTGTCTTGTTATATGGTGTAAGATATTGGTCTATACCTAAATTTCTGCCACCTTCTTTTCAGTTTTCCAACAATTTTTGTCAAATAGTGAGTTCCTAGGCCTCTGCTAACATTTCTATACTCTAGCCTCTCACTTGCTTGGGAGTGTCACCTGTCTCTGTATCTATTCCACTCCACCCCCCATCCCTCTTTGGTCTCTAGAGCCCTTAGATTTCTAACCCTAATGAGATGGACTTGATCCTTACTGAGAATCAGAGAGGGTTCAAGGAAAAGCCATCCCAGTTGTGCAAGTTTGAAGGTTAGAGCCCTTACCAGCATCATGGAGAAGAAAAAAATGCTGGTTTTAGGAGACCTGGGTTCAAATTCTGCTCTAGAGCTCACTGTCTATGTGATTCTAAGGCAACACATTTCCCTTCTCTGTAAAATTATGATGCTAACAATCTTCCTCAAAGGGTTATTATGTTGTTCTAAGATCTACGAACCTTAAAATACTATAGAAATGAATTTTTATTAGAAGTATTTCTTGAATATTATTTTCTCCCTTAATTCTCCAACAAAACTGATTTGCTATCTAAGTGAGCTACTTAATTGGATATGATGATGGGCAATATTAAGAAGGAAAAGAGAGTTCTTCGATTCTAAGAGTTTATGGTAAACCAGCGGAGACAAGACATACCTAGAAAACAGACTCCAAAAAGTTAAAGGGTTTACCCAGAATCAAGTAACTAACTAATAAGGAGTGGGACAACCTAGCATGTTGGAGAAAGCACTGGACCTTGAGTCAGGAAGATGTGGTTTAAAATCCTGTTTCTGATTCTACTAGTTGTATGACACCGAGCAAGGTACTGAACGTCTCTGTGCCTATATTTCCTTATCTTCAAAATAAGGTGTTTGAAATTGATAGTGTCTAAGTTTTCTGTAGCTCTGAATCTATTAATCTTTGGTTCTCTGTCCCAAACCTCAAGTCTTCTCACTCCAAGAATGGTTAAATAATAGGATGTCAGATTTGTAAGAGACTGTAGAATCTAGAATGAAATTTAGAGACCGTCAGACTCAGTTTCCTTATCTTATACAATGGAACATTGAAGCAAAGAAAGGAAACATGACTTACACGTTAGAGTCAGCTAGGTGACACAGTGGGTAATGTTGGACTGTGAGTCACAAAGATTTTGCTTCAGACACTTACTGTGTGACCTTCCACAAGTCACTTAACTTATTTCTTGTCCCATTTTCACACTGTTAACTGCCAATTTCCCTGTTGAATTTAATGTATTTATATACCAAACTCTCTGTGTGTGCACCTATGTGTCCAACCTTAAAGTGCTTCTCTACTCCTTCATTTACGGTTTGTTTGGTTGGTTTTGGGGTTTTGTTTTTGTGTTTACTATTTTTCATGCATTCTGATTAGGTGAGCTGGTAAATTCCACTTCTTGTTTTCTCTTTGTTCTCTAACGGTTTCCTTTTTTCTTCCCTTTTTATGTTAAGATCAACCAATCAAAAACCCCTCCTTCTGTTTTATTTAGCTTTATCTATGACCCCTGGAGGCATTAGAGCTTTAAAATAACACTTATTTTATCTCTCTCTATCAGAATGTAAGCACTTAATCTTCTTAAATCCTCTTCTGTTTAATCAAGTGTATTTAGATTCTCTGGACTCCTATACCTTCATTTCAAAGTTTCTATTCAGTTCTGTTCTTTTCATCAGAAATTCTTATAAACCCTCAATTTGCGTTCTTCCCTTCCATGAAGTTATGCTCAATTTTGGAAAGTAAGTTATTATTGATTGAAAGTCTTTAATGTTTGCTTTGGAATACCACATTCCAAGTTTTCCTCTTCTTTATGGTGGTGGTTGCCAGCTCTTATGTGATGCTCACTGATTCCTTGATATTTCAACTATTTCTGAATGCTTGCAATATTGTTTCTTTGAACTAGAAACTGGATTTTGGCTATATTGTTCTTCAGAGCTTTAATTTTTATCTTTGTTTTTTGTTTTCTCCAGAAAGTGACCGGCATGTTTTGGTATTTTTACTTTGGCCTCTGATTCTAACAGATTATTTCTGATTTCTGAAAATATTGTGTTTAGGCTTTTTTTAAAGGTAAGGTTGGTCATAATTTTCAAGTAGTCTAATGATTTTTAAAGATTCTTAAATTATATCTTGATATGTTTTTCATACCTATTGTTTTTGATAATGAGACACATTTAAAGATTTTTTCCCAGTATTTTGATTTTATTCTAGTATTTCTTATTATCAAATAGAGTCATTAATTTCTGTTGAGTCCATTAGATAGTTAGGGAGTCTGTTACTTGGGTAAATTTTAGTACCTCCTAGACTTTTATTCTTTTTCCAATTCTTTCTTCTAAAACTCTTATTTCACTTATAATTTCCTTTCCTGTTTATTTCTTCATATTTTCCCCCCACAAGCTCTTTTGGTCCTGTAACCATGCTATTTATTTATTTTGCTTTTGTTCTGTTTTTATCTGAAGCTCTACTTACCGTGGAGTTACTTTCTTCTATTGAATTTTGTCTTTAGTATCTCTTGATCCATAATTTTTCAATCATTCATCTCCTTTTTACTTATATTTCTTGCCTAAATTTCTGAATTAGGACTTTATGTTCTATGATCCTCATGCTCTTATAATCTTGGATGGTGGGCTTCTGGTTGGTCCTGATCCTTATTGCTTGGCTTTTATTTCCACTGGCATCTGTTTGCAGAGTGCTGGCAGATTTCAAGTCCACCTGCATTCTCCACAGGACACCATATTGAAAGCTCCAGGATTCCTTGGAGCATTTTTTGGGTCCAATCTGGAAGATATCTGAGCATTACACTAATCCAGGTGTTTCTGTCTGGACACCTTTAGTACTTGCAAATTTCTTGCTGTCTCCTCATATGAATGTGACTTGCATGAAGTTATTCAGATATTCTTTTTATCTTTGCTAGAGAGTTTTTGTGAGAACTGGGCTATTCTTTTCATTCTATTCTACTCCCTTCCATCCTACCATCTTAACCAGTTCTATCATTCTTGGTCATCATTGCCTTTTCAAAATTTCTAGATTACTGCCAGGAATCAAACTCAAGCTTACCAACTGATTATCTGGTCTTCATTCTTTCCCCTCTTTTGAATATCTGGATCACATTTGCCCATATCCAATCCTACAGCTTGCTTTATAGGTAAGAGCTCAATGAGCACATCTGGTAGCTCTTTCATTGCCCTGACACGTAGATCATTTAGGCATTGTGGCTTGAGCTCATTCAACTTAGCCAAGTGCTTTCTTACTATTCCTTTATTTAGCCTGGGTTTCAACTCCCTGCAGAATCTTTTATTTTCATCCCTTCTAGTCCAACTATCATTCTCCTTGGCAGGGTAAATAGAGGCAAAATAAAATCATTACAGAATCACAGTTGAAGGTTCTTCAGAGGGTCTCTAATCTAAGTCCTCCCTGAGCAAGCATTCACTCACCAAATAGGTGATCATGTAACCTTTACTTCAAGGACTCTAAACCTGGGATCCATAGATATAATCCAGGGGGTGTATGAACTTGGAAGAAGAAAACAAGCTACACCTTTATTTTCTGTAATTTCTGACTGAAATTTAGCATTTAATTCAATTATTTAAAGCACTGTTCTGAGAAGGGGGTTGTAAGCTTCACCAGACTTCCAAAAGACAAGAAGGTTTTAATGATACCTGCTTCATTTGAAGCTCTCTGATGATGGGGAGCCCACAACCTCCTTAGACAACCCATTCCAATTTTTGGCAACTTTAATTGTTGGGTTAGATTTCCTTATATTGAGTGGAAGTCTGTCTGTCTGCAGTGTCCCCCTAATTCCACCCTCTGAGTCTGAGCAGACCATGTCTAATCTTTCTTCTACACCACAGACCTTTCAATATAGCTATTGTTTCCTTCCCAGTTGGATAAATGTCCTTGGTCCTTCAACAGTTCCCCTTAGGGAAAAGTGTGGGAGTTACTCATCCTTTTTCTCATCTTCCTGAATATTCCCAGCTTGACAATGCATTATTTTAAATGTGGCAACTAGAATTGAACATAATGTCATAGATGTGGTCTGGTGAGGTCAAAGTGGTAGAAAACAGGACCCCTGCACTCTGTCTTCTGAACTCTATACCTCTCCCTATAGTATTTTTGACTCCTACTCATCTTGCAGATGCTAAACCCCAAGTATTTTTTTCATTTTCTTTATTATCCATTATCACCATCCCCATACTGGCTTGTCTGAAATTTTCACCTGTTACTTTTCTTTCTGCCTACTGGAGCCAAGAAAAGTAAGTATAGTCCCACTTCCCCATAATATCTCTTTAAATACTTAAAGTTACATCTTGCCTTTGGGCATCACTTTACCCATGTGTCAAATGGGGATAATAATCCCTGCTCTGACTCTTTTGAAGGCTATTATGAGTCAATCGAGGAAATAGAAATGGAAGAGCTTTGTAAAATCATAAAGGGCTCCAAATATCACAGAGATTATTATTATTATTAAGTGAAATCGAGAATGAGTGGATGTGGGGGAGGGCATCGCAGGTGTTGCCTAGTCAAGGGAATCACCTCATCTATTTCCATGAGTCGCCCATTTCTTCCACCCAACCACCGTCCACATGTTGTGCTCAAGTGGGCGATCCCTCTGTGAAGGGCCTGTTGGGCGAGGGCCGGAGGCGGGAGGCGTTGGGGAATATTGACTGTGTTTGGTGATCATTGCAGTATTTATAGGGCTTGCTAGGAATAAAAATAACACGAGCATGTGTGAGTCACAGGGCTACATTTCTCAATGTGGTTTCTATCAGTCACAGCTTGAGAGCAACAGGCAGGGATGAGAAAGGGAAGGGGCCAGGTGCAGGGAGAGAGATGAGGTGGGGTCAGAGAGAGAAGACCTTCCCTACAATGCCATGACACTTTTTACATTCAGGCAATCAATAAGCATTTATTAAATTCCTACTATGTGCCAGGCATAGTGCTAGGTGCTAGGAATTCAAATACATTAAATTGTATTATCCTTACCAAGGGTTTGCCCTCTAATGGGAGAGAAAAGTACATGTATAAGGCACTTTCATGGCACAGTGGATAGAGTGCTAGACTTGAAATTAGGAAGTCAACATGTATTTACCAAGCACCTGCCATGTGCCAGGCACTGTGCTAATCAATGGGAATGCAAACAAAAACAGTCTCTGCACTCAGGGAGCTCATACCCTAATGGGGGAGATAACATACAAATAATCAAGTATATAACATGTTATATGCAGGGCAAACTGGAAAGAGAATGTACTGACCTTGGGGAAGACCAGGGAAAGTCTCTTGCAGAAGTTAGCACTTAATGAGTCTTAGAAATAACTGAGTTCAAATCCTATTTCAGATACTTAATAGTTATCTGACCCTAGACAAATCACTTAACCTCCACTTGCCTCAATTTCCTCATCTCTACAATGGGGATAATAATAGTACCTATCTCCCCCACCTGTGTTGTGAGGATCAAATTAGATAACACATATATGATTTTTTACAAACCTTAATCAATGCTTCCATTTTTTATAAGAATACAAAACGTGAAATACAAAATAGTTGAATACAAGGTAGCTTGAGAAGGAGGACACCACCCCTTGTAGGGATTGGGAAAGGCTTTGTGTAGAAGGTAGTAACATCACAGTTAACTAATACCTACTTTCCTTTCTTACACAGAGAATTCCCACTATCCACTTCAGCGGGAAATGCATCATGACCCATGTCTCCTTCAGGGAAAAATAGGTTCATAGTTGAATGGGGACATCTAGGTCATGTAGTTTAACCCCCTCATTTTAAAGGTGAGGAAACTGAGGGCTGAACTGTGTTAGCTAAAGTCACATAGGTCCTAAGTGGTGGAACCTAGACCCTTTAAGTCCTAGTATACCTTTTTGTCCATTGTACCATGGCCTCTGAGCCATCTACAATCTCATGCCTGCCTGCTTTGCTGACCCACAATTGTGTTTGTGAGATAGCTGGGGGTGAGATTTAAGTCATCCCTGCCAACAAAATCAGGGTCAAGTCTTCCACCAGGGTCAGGTGTGACTGTGACTCTAGTCTGTGACTAGAGATGGGACAGATTATAGATGATTAGGGCTGGAGAAGATTGACACACTCATTTGATAGCTTGAGAAACTTAAGAAGGAAAGAAGGAAATCAATAGGAAGCAAATGGAAAGTGATTTACTCGATGGCACACTGGAAATGGCAAACTTACAGAGATCTCAAGTCTCCAGACTTCAATTTATTTCAAAATCCATTTATTAAATAATTACTATTTGCAAAACTTTACATTAAGTGGTAAGGATATAAGGAGCTAATAAGATATAGTGCTGCCAGGCCTAGAGGCCTGTGTGGGCTACCCGAGTCTTCTTACCTCACCTCCGAGGTCTTCGGTTGGCCAAAACCAGATGCTCATATGAGAGAAAGGACGTTCCAGAGTCGAACAAGGGTTGAGCTTTATTTCAGGGTCTCGGTTACAAGTGCAGGGGAGTCTTCCTTAGGAGGAAGAGGGGGAGATTTCCTAAGGAGGCTAAGATCTTAAGGGATTGGAAGTAGAAGTACAAGCGGGGAGAGAGGGGGAGGGGAGAGAGGAAAGAAGAAAAGCGGAGCCTACTGTCCTCTTGGCTCCTCACGTGCTAAGAGAGCTTTCAGGCTTCGTCAATCCTACTTAACCTTCAGCCGCATAGTTTGCATCTGAATACCGTGCTGTTAGGTAACTAGGTGTGCCCAGATCCGGGACAATCTCGAGGGCGGGGAGATCTCTCTCCCATCACGTTTCTCACGGGAAGAGGCGGAATTACTCGAGATAGCTCGGTTCACCTCGATTCCCTGCCGTTTCCTGGGGGGGTCTCGTGAGAGCTCTAAGATTTAGAAGCTCCCACCTTTACCCGCCCGAGACTGTCCACATGGAATTGAGCTTCCAATCCCAACATAGTGCCTGTCCTCAAGTAGCTTACAGTCCAGTAGGAGTTTAAGATCAAATCATAGGAAGGCTACATTATCAGCATATAGGAAAAGCAAAGCAGAAAAGCCTGTGAGATTTAAAGAAAGAAAGATCCTCCCTGGTTGGGATGTCAAGTAAGGCTTCATGAAGGAGTCTGATCCCAGAGTTAGTATTTTTTCCATTCCATTTACTTCAAGAAACATTTTTAAGCCCTTCTATGTGCCAGGTGCTATGCTAGGTATGGGGGATGCAGAAACAAAAACAAAACAGTGCCTGTCATGAAGAAGCTTGAAACAAAGGAAATATTTCAATAAGTAGAAAAGGAAGGAAGGAAGGAGGGAGAGAGGCAAGAAGGGGAAGGAAGGGAGGAAGAAAGAAAATGGAAAGAAGAAATGAAGGGAAGGGAGGAAAAAAGAAAGAATAAAAGAAGGAAGGAGATAAAGAAGGGAGGAGGGATGAATAGAGAGAAGGGATGGAAGGAGGGAAGGGAGAGAAAGAGGCAAGGAAAGAGGATAAAAGGAAGGAAGGGGGGGACAAAAGAGAAGAAAAGAAGGAAGGAAAGGAGGGAGGGAGGTAAGAAGGGAGAAAGAAAGAGAGAGAAAGAGGGAGAGAAGAGGAAGAAAGGAAGGAAGGGCATTCACTAAACACTATATTTCAAGAACTGTACTGTGCAAAGGGTGTACAAATTGAAAGGGCAAGACTAACCTTGTAACAGATAATAATTGAATGTGAAGGATGTTGCTTTCTAGACATGGGGAAAGGCAGGGATGAGATGAAAATGGACAGGAGTTTGGTTTGGCTGGAACACGGAGAACCTAAATTATTGACCCTCTAAGTTGGGGGGGAAGGGGACATGGAGAACCAGACGATTGGATAGGTTGTAAAGGCTGAGAGCACAACAGCATCATCAGTGACAAGTTGAAAGAACACCTGGAGACCTGGACCTGAATCCCACTTCCTATGTGACCTTATCCTCTCACTGAGCTTCTGTTTGCTCTTCTGTAGAGCACCAGTGCAGGAGTCAGGAGGACCTGAGTTCAAATCTCACCTCAGACACTTGACACTCACTAGCTGTGTGACCTTGGGCAAGTCACTTAACCCAATTGCCTCATCCTGGGTCATCTCCAGTCATCCTGATGAATTCTGGTCACTGGATTCAGTTGGCTCTGGAGGACAAGTGAGGCTGGTGAGCTGCACTGCCCTCTCTCACTCAAAACAAAGTCAAGTGCAAGTCATGTCGTTATTTTTCTGGTGGTATGGTCTTCTTTGGCAACGAAGGACAAACACATGCTCTTCTGTTACACAGAGAGTAACAATACCTTCTTTGCTTCAAGGTTTTTCTAGGTAAGACACTTTGCAAACCTTTAAGTGTAATAGAAATGGAAGGTACATTTATTATACTCATTCTATAAAATTCTGAACAGAAATTGGTCACAGGAAGATTCTGCTTGAAAAGATAGAAAGAAAGAAAGGAAGGAAGGAAAGAAGGAAGGAAGGAAGAAAGGAAGGAAGGAAGGAAGGAAGGAAGGAAGGAAGGAAGGAAGGAAGGAAGGAAGGAAAAAGAGAAAGAAGGAAGGAGGGAAAGAAGGGAGGAGGCAAGAAAGGAGAGGAGGGAAAGGAGCTAAGAGAGGGAAAGAAGGAAGAAAGGGGAGAAAAAAGAAGGAACCCATTCTCAAGGGAGGTTAATCAGAATAATTCAATAAGGATTTCTTAAGGGCTTGTCAGGTATGTTGTAGAGGAGATCCTTGTTCAGGTGCAAGGAAGACAAGGTGATCTCCGAGGTCCCTCCCAACTCTGATGGGCTATGACTCTGCTGCTGGTGGGAGCCCAGAGAGGAAAGCAGAGGAGGTGTACCTCTCTGATCTGGGCTTCAGAAATTCATGCTCCAGTCTGGAAGGGATGGAAGGGAGAAGAGGGATTAAACATTTGTGTAGAACCTACAATGTTCCAGGCTGACTAAGTGCTTTACAAATGTCTCATTTTATCCTTACAATAACAGAGGACATTGTACTTAGGAAGAAAAATGAATGTATTCCCTTGGCTTTGTACAGTGTTAGCCCCACCCTCAGGAGGCAAAGATAGGATTGTTCAATGGGAAAAACTGGGAAAATAGGGGAGTGGGGAGGGAAAGAGAGAGGGACCTGGGGAAAGTTTAGCCTAGAAAAAAGAGACTTAGTGGGGACCATCATGGTGCTGTCTTCAAGTATCTGAAGAGCCGAACAGTGGGAGGGAGGGTTACACTTATTCTCCTAGACCCCAGAGGGCAGAAGCAGAAATATCCAGGTGAAGTTGCAGGAGGCAGATTTAAGCTTGACAGACAGAGGAATTTCCTGACAACAGGGGTTGTCCAAAAATGGGATAGGCTATACAATTAAATTCTACCTCCTTAGCCTAGCATTCAAGGCCTTCAGTAATCAGCCTTCCCTTCCAGCCTTATTTCCTACTGCTCCCCTCCACCCCTCTGATGTTGGGCCAAACTGTTTGATGCCCTACCCTCTAAACATCCCTTCTCTTATCAAACCTCCTTATCTGGCTTCAGTTGTTCTCTATACCAACAACATCTTTACCCTGCCACCTGTTTTGACTAGTTCAATTACTTTGTTTCTAGGGTCACTTCCACCAGAGAGCTTTCACTGATCTCCCCAGAGAAGTAAAACTGAGCTTCTGCACCAACCTCTTCCTTTTACAGATGAGAAAACTGAGTCACAGGTAGATAAAATGACTTGCTTAAGGTCACCCATTGTATCAGAGGCAGGATTTAAACCTGGATCTTCAGACTCCAGTCCCAGTGCTCTTTCCACTCTCCCATGCTGCGATCTCTAATGACAACCCCTCCTCAGTCTTCTCAGAGCCCACCATATCTCTGTCATGCACTTATCCTATATTCAGACAATTGACAAGCATTTTAAAAGGCTCACTTTGTATCAGACAGTGTGAGGGATTCTAGGGACACAAAGAATCACAACAATGAATACTTTCACTCTAGGAGCTAGCCTCCTATTTAGGGAAACAATGTGTTCAGTACACGTATAAGTAAATGTTGCTCTTTAGTCATTCAGTCGTGTCTGATTCTTCACGGCCCTGTCAACCCGTATGGTCCATGAGGTTTGCTTGTCAAAGATATTGCAGTGGTTTGCCATTTCCTTCTCCAGCAGATTAAGGCAAACAGGATTAAGTGACTTGCCTGGGGTCACACAGCTTGTAAAGTGTCTGATGTGGATTCAGGTCTCCTGATTCCAGGCCCAGTACTCCATCCACTGAGCTTCCAGAAAAGTACATAGCTTCCAGACGAGTATACAGTTTCCAGATAAGTAGACAGAGTGACCCAAAAGTCTTGGTACAGTTTTTAGCTTATTAAAATTAATTAAAGCTTAATTATTAAATTATTATGCTTATTAAAGCTTGAACTATACTGAACCTGGAAAGATTTATGTGAACTGATGAAGAGTGAAGTGAGCAGAACCAGGAGAAGATTGTACACAGTGTGTAATGACTGGCTTTGATAGACTTAGTCCTTCTCAGCAATGCAAGGACCTAAAACAATTACAAAGGACTCATGATGGAAAATGCCGTCCACATCCAGAGAAAGAACTACATAGCCTGAATGCAGATCAAAGCAGACTATTTGCTCTCTTTTTTTGTTTTGCTTTTTCTTCCTCATGGTTCCTCCCATTCATTCTAATTCTTCTATACAACATGACTAGTGTGAAAATATGTTTAATAAGAATGCATATGTGGAGCCTTTATTAGATTACACACTGTGTTGGGGAAGGGAGGAGAGGGAGGAGGGAAAAATTTAAAACTTATGAAAGTGAATGTTGACAACTATAAGTAAATAAATTTATTAAAATTTATTATATGCACTTAAACTTTTGGAACAACCTATATATATATATAATATAGACAATATTATATATATATCATATATATAATATAGACAAAAGGAAATACAAGGTCATTTTAGTAGGGGGATAGGCAATAGCAGCAGTCATTTGGGCTTGTGAAGGAATCTCAGGATCTTACATGATGAGAAGGGAGCACATTCCATGCATGGTGGACAAAATGAAAAAACAGTGAAATGAAATGGAATGTCATATGTGAGAATTAGCAAGCAGGTCCATTTAGATAGATTGTACAGTGTGTGGAGGGGAGACTTGAGCATTAAGTCTGGAGAGGAAGGTTAAGGCCAGGGTGTGAACGAGTTTGAATGACAAACAGAGGGCTTCATATTTGGTCTTTGAAGCAATAGGGAGCCACAGCAGTTTATTGAAAAGGGTGGTGACATGTATTGTTATTGTGTGTTATAGTTGTCTCTATACATGTCTTATCCCTCTACTATACCACATTATAGGTGTTTGAGAGAGGAACTGTGTGTTTTCTAAATTGTGTCTCCCTGAGTGCTCAGAAAACAGGACTCTACACAGAGTAGGTACTTAATAAGTATTCTTTTCTTTTATCACCTTCTATAATACCGATTCCCCTATTACCGGACAGTTCAGGTGGATACCTCCAACCGAACTCTAGGCTCAGTGTCTTTAAGTTATCATCAGTCCTCCATATTAACAAGGCTCCATCCATGCCTGGACCATCTTAGCATTCTCCCCATCTCCTCCCCTGAGAAGCTTCTTACAGATATCCACTCCTCCCTCTAACACCCACAAATGTACAGACCCACAATAATGTAGTCACATACACCAAAAGTCATCCATAATCTTATCTACACCAAGCAAAGTATAGTCATAGAGTCACACCCCTGTACAAAATATATAACCATCTCCTCACAGAGTAATATGTCACGTCCCAATACAAGAGCACGCAGCCTTACTCACACACTGAAATGTCATGACCACAGATAGTGACATATAGTCATGTCGACCACACAGTGTAATATGGCCATAGTCACATTTTCTTGGAATAAGATTCATATTAGAGATTTAAAATTAGAATCACAGAACTACAGAATCTCTCAGCATGATGGGAACTCAGATAGCGGGTTGAGACCTGCCACCTGAAGTCATAATCTTTCCTTATTGTAGGAACTTTGAGATTATTGGTGGTGAGGGCTTCCTACGGAAAAAGATTCTCAGTTTCAAAATAACAGCAGGAGGAGAACAATCAATCAATCAATAAACTTTTCTTAAGTATCTACTACATGCCAGGCATTGGGCTAAGTACTAGGGAAACAAAAAGAGGCAGAAGATAGTCCCTGTCCTCAAGGAGCTTATAATCTGTTGGGGGAGACAGTCAACAAGCAAATATATACAAAGCAAGCCATATTCAGAAAAAAATAGGAAATAATTAAAAGGAAAGCCCTGGAGTTAAAAGGGGTAAGGGAAAGCTGCCTGTAGAAGTTGGGACTTGAAGGAAGTCAGGGCACCTGGGTTATACAGTGAATAAAGTGCTTTACCTGGAGTCAGGAAGGCTAATTTTATTTTAATTCAAATCTACCCTCAGACGTTGCCTGTGTGACCTTGGGCAAGTCACTCAACACTATTTGCTTTACTTTCCTTATCTGTAAAATATGCTGGAGAAGGAAATGGTGAACCATTCCAGAATCTTTGCCAAGAAAACCCCAAAATGGGGTACAAAAGAGTTGGATATGATTGAATAATAACAAGAACAATGAAGAAGTCAGGGAGGTTAGTAGTTGAGGGAAGGAGGGAGACAACTAGAGAAGATGCCTGGAGCAGAGATGGAGGGTTTTGTTTGTGGAATAGCCAGGAGGCCAGTGTCCCTGGATCAAAGAGTCCATGGTGGGAAGTAAGACCTAAGAAGGCTGAAAAGGTAGGAGGGGGCTAGGTTATATAAGGCTTTGAATGCCAAACAGAGGATTTTGGATTTACTCTTGGAGGCAATAGGAAGCTAGTGAAAAATGAATTGGAGTATAGAGAGATTTGAGGTAGGTGACCCCCCAGCAAGCTACTGTAGAATTCCAAGTTTGAAATGATTAGGACCTGCCTCTACTTTCACAGAGTCCCAAATCTGACAGAGAAGGTATATTTACTGGTGTCAGGGAACCTGAAGCATAGCCCTTAGTCATTCATTGAATGGACATTGCCTCGGACAAACTGAGACCTGGGAATTAGCTTGATTTAGAAAGGCCAAGGTCATCCACTACGTCCCAGGCCATTGCCAGTCATCTTGATCTTTGTCTTGCCACCCAACTTTGATGAATCTGTAAGAGAGAGTTAAGCTGATGACTTTTGCAACTCTGCCTCACTTAAATCCAGTTCACAAGCAAGTCAACATATCACCCTTGTCATGTCATTGACCTTCTTCAGGAATGAAGGATGAAGAACAACCACAACAAAACCATAAAGGGACACATCTAGCCTCTGTGTGAATACCTCAAGGGACAGTTCATACCCCCCAAAGACAACATAGTCCACTTTGGAACAGCTCTGATTACAAGGGATTTTTAATGAAGCACAGGTAAATATATATATGTATACATGTGTGTGTATATGCATATACACACACATACACACATATGTATGCACACATATGTATGTATAGATATATGTATGTACACACATATGCAAACACATATATACATATATGCATGCACAGATAAACATTCATATATATATGAATGTATGTAAGATGGTACTATGCTACTTGTCATTGTTTTTTCTGAAGGTAGCTAGCATCTTCTTTCATAAGTCCAAATCTTTTGATGTTTTTCTAAATCAACCAGCTCATCATTTCCTACAATAATATCCCAATCCAATCTAATTCTGTCTGAGAGATTATCTATAAAAGTTTTTTCCCCACTTTTCTTCATTCCTCCTATTCTTGGATGCATAGGTTTTATTTTTAGAAGAAAATGTTAACTTAAAATAATCAAAATTATCTGTTTTACACATCAACTGCTCTCATTTTATAATATGGCTTAAGGTCTGATACTACTGAATCTGTTTCCTTTACATTTTCTTTTTGCTCTGGTTTCTTTGAAGTTACAGACTTTTTGTTCTTCTAAATGAACTTCATTATTATTTTTTCTAACAATAAGATTTTTTTTTTAGTAATTTAATAGGGGTAGCATTACATAAATAGATTATTTAGGTAAAACTGTCATTTAAAAAAATCATATTGGCTTTACCTATCCGTGAACATAAATATTACTTTAATTTTTTAGATCTAACTTTATTTGTATAAAAAGTATTTTATATTTATATTCATATAGTTCCTGTGTCTGTTTTGGCAAGTATACTCTCAGATATTTTATACTGTCTAGTAATTTTAAATGGTCTAAAACAATATTAATATGGTTTATACATAGTATAGTTTCCCTGTTTTTTCTTTTGGTTAAGTCTACTTCAGCTTTAACTTTGTCTGAAATCATAATTGCTACCCTTGTTTTTTATATAATAAATTCTACTCCTGATCTTTATTTTTTTATGTTTGTGTATATCTCTCATTTTTATATCATTTCCTGAAAGCAACATATTTTTGAATTCAAAATTTTAATTTGTTATCAGTTTCCATTTTATGAGTAAATTCATCCTATTCACACTCTAAGCTATAATTCCTTGTTGAGTTTCCCTCCTTCCTATTTTTCCTAACTATCCTTCTTGCCCTATTCTTATCCCTCCTCACTCCTCTGCTTTACTTCTACCCGCTACCTTGCCCTCCTATTTTTTAACTTATCCACCCTTCCCATAATCCTTCCCTTATCCTCTCTGAACACAGAAGACTTTTATACCTTTCCAGATATATATGTTGTTCCCTCCTTAACCCATTCCTGGTGAGATTAAGGTTTCAGCACTACCTGCCCTTCCCCCTACCAGCTTCTTCTGTATTAATTTTTCCTTTTTTGTCTCATTTGTAGGAGATAATTGTTCCTTTTTAATTTCTCCCTACACAGTTTTATTTTTTTAGAATCATGCCATCATACTCAGCCCAGCCCAAGCCTTTCTTTCAAACTACCCAAATAAAAGTGGCATTTATAAAAGAATTGATAATATTTTCATATATAAGAAGTAAATTATTTGATGTTATTGAGTCCCTTATAATTGGTCCCTAATGTTAGAGGCATATTTCTCCTTTATGTTACATGTCAAATTTTCCCTTAAGTTCTGCCATTTTTGTCACAAATACCTGAAAGTCTTTCAGTTCATTAAATGTACAACTTTTGTCATTCAGAATTATACTTAACTTTGCTGAGTAAGTTACCCTTGGCCATAGCCCCAGCTCTTTTGCTCTAAAAAATATAGTATTCCAAGACCTACAATCCATCACCATAGTAGTTTCTAGGTCTTGTGTAATCTTTATTGTAGCACTACAATATTTAAATCATTTTTTTTCTTGTTGCTTCTGGTGTTTTCTCCTCAACCTGGGAATCTTGAAACTTGGCTATGATATTCCTCTAAGTTTTTCTCTTGGGATCTCTTTCAGGTTAGGATCAGTGGTTTTTTTTTTCTTCTATTTTTACTTTGCCTTCCTATTTTAGAACTTCAGGGCAATTTTCCTTGATAATTTCTTGTAGTACTGTATCAAAATTCTTTTTGTAATTATAATTTTTGGGCAGTCCAGTCATTCTTATATTATTCTTCCTCGATCTATTCTCCAGATGAATTGTTTTTCTGATGAGATGTTTCATATTCTCTTCTATTTTTTTCATTCTTTTGATTTTGTTTTATTATTTCTTTGTGTCTTAGAATCTCATTAGCTTCCCCTTGCCCAATTCTAATTTTCAATGAATTATTTCCTTAAGTTTTAGGTTCTCTATTTCAAGTCAGTTGCCTTTATTTTCACAATTTTCTTGGATTTACAAGGAGTTTTTGTCTTCTAATGAGCCAAAATCTGATCTGTAACTTCTCTCCATTGGTCCTAGTTAACTTTATCCACTAGAATCACAGAGAACCAATGTGTTCCCCCTCCTCCATGATAGCCCTTCAAATGCTAAGCCTCTAAGTCTTCTCTGCTCCACACTCTGAAGGGCCTTGATTCCCCAGGGCTCTGTCCTTTCCTCTTTTCTCTACATTCTCCCTTGGTGTTCTCATCAACTCTTATGACCCAATGCTTACCTCTATTGCAAAGACTCCCAGATGTATATATCCAACTCTCATCTCTCTCCTGAAATCAAGACCTACATCATCAACTACCCAGCAGACGTTTCCTGCTGCCTATCCTGCAGGCACCTTAAACACAATATGTCCAGAACAGAACTCATCTTTCCCTCCAAAGTTAACCCTTTTCCTAAATTTTCTATGTCTACTGAAGGCACTACAATCTCTCTGATTTCCCAGGTTCACATCCCAAGTTGTCCTCAACTCTTCCTTTTCTCTCACCTCTCATGTTCAGTTGCCAAGTTCATCATCTTATTCAGACCCTCAAGGATTACATTTCTGCTGAAAAACTGCAACAGCATCTTAATTATTCACTTTTCCTATAGTCTCTCTACTCTCTAATTTATCATCTGTACATCTGCCAAATTGATATTCATACAGCAAGGTCTGATTATGTTGTGATCTTGCTCAAGCAACTCCTATAGCTCTATCTTGCCTCTAGGAAGAAATAGAAAGTCCCTCTGTTTTGCTTCAAACCCTTTCACAATGTGACTCCAGACCTCTTTTCTGAGATGATGGCACATTATTCATTATTCATTATTCCTCCTTATATATTCTACCATAGCCAGCTCTAGCCAAACTGGACTATTTGGTGTGATGCAACAGAAATAAAAATAGCTAACAATAGCTAACATTTATATAGTGCTTGCTGTAGATCAGACAAGATGCTCAGCACTTTACAATTGTTATCTCATTTATTCCTCACAACAATCCCGGGAGGTAGGTGTTATTTTTATCCCAACGTTACGGATGAAAAAACTGAGGCAAACAGTAATTAAGTGATTTACTCAGGTTCACATAGCTAGTAAATGTCTGAGGTGGGATATGAATTCAGGTTTTCCTGAATCCATACCCTTCTAACTCCATGCCCTGCACTCTAAACATTTCACTACCAAATAGAAATAGCTCTGAAGTGCGGACCAGAATTTAAATTCCACCTGACACATGCTACCTGTGGGACCTTGGACAAGTCACCACTTCAGTTCCCCCATCTGTAAAATGGGAGGTTTGGACCAGATGGCCTCTGAGATCCCTTTCATGGCCTATGATCCTATGTTTTTCACACATGACATTCCATCTCCTGTTGCAGGGTCTTTGCATAGGCTGGGTCCTTATAACTGCACCATCTTCTGTGGGAAGCCATTCCTGATCCTCCCAACTGCTAGTGCCCTCTCCTCCAAACTATCTTATATTGAACCATTTTGCATATATTTCATTTATCAACTTTTTATTGTTGCTTTTGCATTTTTATAGCTATTTGTGAGCTCCCCTATTAGAACTGTAAACTCATTGAGGGCAGGAATTGATTCATTCTTTGGATTTCTATCCCCAGTGCCCAGTACTATTCCTGGCAAATAGTAGGCTTTTAGCAAAACTTATTGAGAAACTGATTGCAATACACTCCATCCTTGCTTCTGCCTCTTAAAAATGATAGCTTCTTTCAAGACTCAGCTGAAGGACCACTTCTAGTAAGAGACTGATCCTAACACCCCCAGTTGTATCTTGCTCCCCAAATTATTTTGTGTTTATGTTACAATTTTGTCTTTATCCATGTGTATGTGTGCATCTATTTATCCAACTGTGTGCATGTATATATGTATTTACATAGTTTTCCCCAAAATAGAATGGAAGCTCTTTGAGGTCAGGAACTACTTTGTTTCTGCCTAGGTGTCCCCAGTGACCTCTCCCAGTACCCAGTGCTTGATCAAGCCTTGATGAATCAGTTGTTGAATAGATCCCTCCCTTCAAATACAAATCTCTAAATCTCATCTTTGGGTTCAATATCCCTAGTTTTCTTTCATCAGATTTAGTTCTGAAGCCTCTGCCCATCTTGGTTACCCTCTTTTTTGTTCATGTTCTTGTTTTTCTCAATGAACTGAACACAACACCCCAGATGTGATCCAACTAGAACAGAGATCACTGGGAATACTGCCTCCCATGTCCTGACTTCCTATGTTTTCATGTCCAACTCAAGGACCATCTCCTCTGTGAAGCATCCCACAATTCTACCTCTTAAGCAGTTGAGTAAAGATGACTTAAAATATGCTATAAATGTGAGCTTGTGGCTGAAAAGTATAGTGGATAGAATGCCAGACATCGGATTGGGACATCGGGATGTGAAATCCTGCTCCAACATTTACTAGCTGTGGAATCAATAGAATGTACACTGCTTGAAGACAGGAATTATTTCATCTTTGTCTTATATTTCCAGTGCTAAGCATAGTACCATGTACAGTGGGTTTGGGGGTTGGGGGTCCAGATCTGAGATTATATATATATATATATATATATATATATATATATATATATATATATATATATATATATATATATATAAATATATATATATATAAGGAAATTCCCTCTACCAGTGCAAGTTGAACTTCTCTGCAACGTAAATTCAAATAATTGCCTAGGACGTAAGAGGTTAAATGACTTTCCCAGAGTAACCACACCACATCAATTTGTATCAGCAATGGGGCTAGGACCTAGACCTTCCTGACTTTGCAGCTGGTTCTTAGTGTACTTTATCAAGCTGTTTCTCATCTTGCACACTTACAATAAACATAATAAATGTGTTTCTTTAATTGAACTTTATTGATCCTGGACAATTCACTCCAATTCCCAAAGTCTCACTATCCTCTTTTATAAAATGAGGATAATAATAATAGTACTGCTTTACTCACAGACTTATTGTGAGAAAACATTTTGTAAACCTTTAAGTGCTATGATTATTATTTTAAAAAATATTACTATCATTGCCATGAATCACTGGTTGCCCAAGCCCCTTCCCTGGGGGATTTTTCCCCCTTTAGCCCCATCCAGAGCAGACTCCCTGTCTGACAGTGACTGATGAACAGCCATGATGACTGTGGTCAGAGCAGGACATTTTTACAGACACTTCTGATTTCTTGCCCTCTAGAGTTGACCTGCCAGGCAGCTAGTAAAGTCTTCATGGTAGACATTAACATTTTAACAGCTTGGCTATAACTGGCTTTTGTGACAAAGAGAAGAGATAGAGCTAACTCATCACCTGGTCCCAGGGTCCTGAAGTTCCCACTACAGAAGGTGCTGGGGGGAAACAGAGGGACCAGAAGGACCACCACCCTCTCTTTATTACTCTTAATGGTTATAGTCCTGTGCTCTGGTTGGTTGGACTGTTTGATTTCAAAGTGCTTTGAAGGCATTATCCTGTGAGTACAATCTCTGCTCAGCCCAGGGGCTCCCTGAGGGTTGGGGTTGTGTATCTCTACCAGACCAGAGGAACCCTGAGGACATGGACTGCCCCACCTCCCCCTTAGACCAAGAGCTGCCCCTTCCTTCAGAGCAGGGGTTGACTCCTCCCTCAAAGCAGAGTGTCCCTAGGGACAGTGGTAACTCCTCCCTTAGACCAAGGGTTCACTGGAATGGAGGCCTTTTCTCCTCCTCTTAGATGCGTTATCTCCTGGAGGTGATAGCCTGTCTAAACATTCATGTTCCCTCCCAAAGGACCTTCTCACTTTGCCCACATTGGGTCCTCACTACCTAACCCTTTAACTTTCCACAGATTGCTTCCACTTGGTTGTTATATCTCCAAGACTATCTTCTCTGTTCCCTTCCTGATCCAACACCTCCCCCTACCCTTTACTGGCTCTCTCCCATGTCATCCTGAAGCTAAGATCCATCAGTTAACACCCTAGTCATTTATTACTCCAGAGGTTTAGTCAGAACCTGCCTCAGTGTAGAGAATTCATAAGCAATCTAATTTCCTTAAGACTTCAGAAATAAATGAGATTAATGAGAATTTTATATAGAATCAACACCCACTTCACCATCTTCCATTAGTACAAGATTCAAATACTTGAAAAGGGCTCTCTGCAATAGGGGTAATGAGGACCTTCAGGGATTCTCCTGCCTGCTTGCTTTCCTTCCTCTTCTCCTCCACTCATCCACCTTTGGCCCACTTTTTAGGAGCCTCCCTCCTCTCCTCCACCTTTCAGCTTGATCTTTGAGACTATGCTTCCAAGAAGAATATCTTGCTATGTCATTTCAAGGACTCCCCAGCCCCCTTTTTATACCTCTGGCTCTGGAAACTGTCATCAGGTGAACACTATCTTTGCTTCTGGAAAGAGTTTGTCAATCAAATACCCTGTTATTCTACTCACCGTTCCTGTGACCTCTCAGATCAAAGCATCTTCCCTGGTTTCCGCTCCTCTATGTATGTTGTCTCCCTCTATTGGAATGTAAATTCTATCAGGTACTCCACAGGTATCCCCAGTGTATAGCATAGTATATGACAATAATGTACATTTAATAAATGCTCATTCATTGGTTCATTCATTCATTCATCCAGTCTTACTTTTTGATTCAGTGGTTGAAGAACTGAGCTCCCAGAGTAAGAGGGGTGTGAATCTACATAGTGGGTCCATCATGGAGCTGACCTAGAACTCAGATCTCCAGAATTTCCAGCGCTCCTTCTCCTACACCATGTTGTCAACAAACTACATGAAAAAATATGTGGATGGCTCTGAGGAGGAAATAGACATAGTGCCTCATGGAGTTTATTATCTAGTATATTCCATGACACTCCACTCTTCATAAAAAGGTGGACCAAACTCACATGTTCCAGTCCCAATTTTGGGAAAGAGATACAGGAACTCGTAGGCAAATGCTCCCAGAATTTCTGTCAGATGTGGGGGATGCTTGTGAATGCCTGGCCACAAGTATAGAATAGTTGAGAGTATAGCATACAGAATCAGGAAAACATAAGTTCAGATCCCATCTCTGAAATTTGCTAGTTATGTGACTATGGAAAAACCACAATCTCTCTCAGCTTTGGTTTCCTCATCTGTAAAATGGGCTTAGTCATATAGTATACCTACCTTGCATGTAAGATTCAAATGAAATCTTGTATGCCAAAATCTTTGCAGACTTTAAGGCACTATTATTATGTGGGGGGGAGGGCTAAAAGGGACAGCAGGACTCAGGAGCAAGTTTTCCTTAGTCCCTCTTCCTTAGTCTTTCTTAGTCCCAGACTGGGGGTTGAATACAGTATTTAAAATCAACCTATTGTAAGGGTATAAGCTTCTAACCTCCTATTGATGGTCAAATGCAGCCTCAGTACAAATTTCCTGCCCAACACCCACTCACCAGACTCACCATCAGATGTCAAAATGACAAAGCAAGGACCATGTGAGGGACAAGAATGATCTTTTCTCTCTCCAGCTATGCCCTAACAGGCAAGACACATGCAGGCAATGTCTAGAGAGGATGGAGAATGGTAAGATTTTTTTTTTTTTTATCAATGCCATTTATCTGAATAATCCAGTCATTTGTGGTCATTACCTACTGAACCTTTTCTTGCAACAAAGGGGAAAACTAGTGTAAGAGCAAGCAAAGTGGGATTTTTCACTGTTTTCTTTCTGAAGTTGAGTTTCCCAGGCTCATTGAAAACAGAAGACTGAAGGATTGATCTCCTTTGAACCCTGATGGTTCACAGCTGTGCTGAGTCACATAAGTTTTGTGCCTACTGGCTCTGAGCCAATCAGGAGCTGAGTCTTTATTATGTATTCTGGGAGGTTGGTGTTTTGCTTTGGGAGTTTCACTTATGAGAAGGACCTTGTGATTCCCTGGTGGGGCTCTGAGTAGCCCTTTTTATAAGAGCCCCCAGACTACTCAGGTGTTGTTGGTGTTCCCCCATCCAGTGGTGTATGTAGGTGGTTGTATTACTTTGTCAGACAATTGGAGCCCTGTCTGCTGATCTTTCTGCTAATTTCTCTGCTTGTATTTTCGCTACATTCAGGATGGAAAAACTAGTGAATGACTTATATATGTTTAATTAAAGCAGAATTGTTAACCCCTTTGAAGATGTCTTTCCTTTGTAAAGTAGATCAAAGAACCTGTGCTAGCTGGCCATCCTGCGTGTGCTAGTGTGCTTTCTGATACAACTAGCTAAGCAAAACCAACCTATATACTGAGGGGAAGGGGAAGGAGAAGGGGGCGATGTAACATTCTGCACCCATAAGTCAATTACCTCTCATCTTGTCCATTGCATTAGCCACCTAATTGTTTTTCTAGTTTCCAGTCTCTCTAATTCATCCTCCAAACACCATATGAGTTTGGAGATAGGATCACCTTAGTGGACAGGATGTGCATCCCCATGGCCCTAGAACAGAAACAATTTGTTGTTACACTTGGAATGCACTCCCTCCTCACTTTACTTTTCATAACTATTATTTTTCTTCAACACTTATCTTGGGTGCCACATTCTGTGAGACATTTCCTGGTCTTCTCCCCATTCTGGTCCATTTTCCACTCAGCTATCAAAGTGCTCTTCCTAAATTCAAGTCTGACCAACTCATCCCCTACCCACTCCCCAAAAACTCAACTCAATAAACCCTAGTGGCTCCAAATCATCTACAGAAGCAAATATAAAATCCTCCATTTTGTGTTTAAATCCCTTAACAATCTATCCCTTTCTTGCCTTTCAAGTCTTCTTACACCTTGTTTTCCCACCACTGACACTATGTACTCTTCAATCTTGTAACACTGGCCTTCATGTTGTTCCTTGAATCAGACACTTCATCTTCTGATTCTGGGAATTTTCACGGGTTGTCCTCATACCTAGAATGCTCTACTCCTCTCTGTCTCCTGGTTTCTCTGACTTCCTTCAAGCTCTAGCTAAAATCCCACTTCTACAAGAGATCTTTCCTGATCCCCTTCAGTGCTAGTACCTCCCCTCTGTTAATTAGATCCAATTTATCCTGTGTGTAATTTATTTTCATGTTGCTTCACTCGTTAGACTGAGTTCTTCCGGAGCAGAGACTGTATTTTACCTTTCTGTTTATGCTCAGAGATTAGAACAATGCCTGGCATATAGTAAGTGTTTAATAAGCGTTAATTGACTGATTGATTAATTCCTCCAATAGTTTGCGTTTGGGCACCTAGGTAGCATAGTAGACAGAGTGCTAGACTAGATCAGGAAGACTCATTTTCCTAAATTCAAATCTGGCCTCAGATACTTACTGACTGTGTGATCCAGGCAAGTCACGGAGCCCTGTTTGCCTCAGTTTCCTCATTTGCAAAATGAGCTAGAGAAGGAAATGGCAAACCACTCCAATATCTTTGACAAGAAAAAGTCAGATGGGGTCACAAAGAGTAGGACATGACTGAAACAACTGAATAACAACAATGGTTTGTATTCTCTTCCTACTTAAATTACTTTATATTTACATAACTACATATAAAAATTGTTTGTAGTCCTACCCTTTGAAGGTATGGGTTGTTTCTTGGGTTGTTTGGTTGCTTGCTTCTGCTTTTTAAAAATTTCTTTTTTCTTTTTTCCTCTTTCTATTCCTAACATTTAGCCTGTGCCTTGCACACAAGCATCTTTGATATCGTCGGCATAGGAATTTCCTCTGCCCAGGGGGACCTTGATATCTCTCCATATCTTAGTAGATGTCTTAGGGAATTTTCTAAGGCTTTAAGAGGTTTAGTGATTTGCCCATAGTCCTATAACCATTTAATGTCAGCATCAGAATTTGAACTCACCTTTCCCTGATTTAAAGTTTGGCACATGATGCTGTCCACCCTTCCACCATCCCCATTTTACCTATCATAGAGTGGGTGTTTCATCAGTCTTTTTTTGAGTTTGGTTATTAAATGGAGTGGGAGATTCCTGTTGGCAAATGGCAGGAGAAGGATCTTCAGTCAGTTCTTCAGTCTATGCCCATTGCCTGATCACTTACAGTGGGCAGGGCCCTGTTGGGCAAAGATGAATAATATACAGCCCTTGGCTTCAAGAATTGTAAAGGGTACCAAGGATCAGGCTAGCAAGTTTGAAATAGATGTGAAAGCTATTCATGTGATAGCTGAATGACATTATGAAAACTCTATTTTTTGGAAACTGAGAGTCAAGGAATGGCAAAACTGGGGAAACTTTAGGGCATAGAATATTGGAGGTAGAAGGGAACTTAGAACACAAAATGTGAGAGCAAGAATGAACCTTAGACTACAAAACAAAGAATGTAAGAGCTGGAAGGCATCTTAGAACCCAGAATACTGAATGTCATCGTGGCAAGGGACCTTAGAAGAATGGTTCCCAACACCATTGATTCTCAACAGAGTATGAGAATCCTCTTCCCATTGTCAATTTTTTTCACAGATACCCATATCATATTAGTTGCATTTTTAATATCCATTATTTATAAATATCTAATGACAAAAATTACCATGAATTCAGCAAGGTTTCTAAATGAAGTCATGCTTTGTTTTTCACAATAGCATTTACATAACTTTTGAGAAATAGTATTATATACCACATGTACACATGAAATAATATCGGATCAGTCTTTATGAATTAGAGGACCTCTTGCAATAATTCCCTGGAAAACAAGGAATCTAAGATCCACAGACTGGGAACACAGAACAAAAACTATCAGACTGGAAGGGAGGGCAGAGATCATAAAATCCAATCCTCTCATTTGAAAGAAGTAACTAAAGACCAGAGAGGAAAGATGCTTTGCTCAGGGTCACACAGTTAGTGAGGGGTAGAGCTGATACTAGATTCCAGGCATCGCCTGATTGCACATCAGCACCCTTTCCTCACCATCTGTCTTCATTTCCACTCTGTCCCATTACTTCTGAAAAGATCAATATAGTCAAGAGCATGCCTGATAGGGTAAGATAAGGAGAAAACATGTGTAAAGTGTTTTGTGAGCCTTGAAGCACTATGGAAATATGAGATGCTATTGACATGATTATAATTACTAGGACTGACTGGCTATGAAGAGGAATGTCAGCTTGCACATCTCTCACCTTTATAGAGCTAGGTCTTCAGGACAGCTTTGTGAAGAAGGTTGGGCCAGTGATATTTTCTCTCAGTTTGCAAATGAGGAAAGAGATTCAGAAAAGTGATTTGCTCAGGGTCACATAGTAAATGTCCACAGTCTAACTCGCATCTCCTGATTCAGACCACTGCAGCCTGCTGGAGGGGGAGTGCCTTGGATTGGGGAGACCTGGTTAAATGGAGTCCATCATGTTATGTCTTTCAGTGTTTGGGGTTCCTTAAAGAATGAGGTGCCTCTGCACCTGAGTACAGAAGGAAGATTGAATGAATATTAGGTGATATTGAAGCTTTGGGGAATCATGGCTTTCATTTAAGCCAGTCTAGAGATGTCATATGGAAAGACAAAGAAATTTCAGGAAAATTTCCAGGAAGAGATATTTCTCAGAAATTAAGACTGGCCTCTGATAAGGAATGCACTGCTGGGCTCAGTTGAGTTGCCATAGTATCCTGCATCTGAAGCTAATAGGGACTTCAGAGGCTGTTGAGTTTAGTTCTTTCCTATTACAGATGAAAAAACTAAGGCAAGCAGGATTAAGTGACTTGCTTAGGCTCACACAGCCAGAATGTGTCTTAGACTGGATTTGAACTCTTAAAGATGAGTCTTCCTGATTCCAGCCCCTGCACTCTATCTACTGTGCCATCTAGTTGCCCATAGAATTTAATTATCTCTTATTACAAATGAGGAAACTGAAGCAAATGAAGGTTAAATGGCTTGGTCAAGGTCACACAGGTAGGCATCAGAAGTGAAATGTAATCCATATCCTCATCTTCCAGAGCCAGTGATGATTCCATTGTGCCATGCTTAACTCTCTTTAGGAAGCCTTCTTATATGATCCCAATACAATACCTGATTACATAGAATAGGGGTGGGGAACCTGTGACCTTGAGGCCTGACTGAGTCTAAACTTCAATGATGGTATTTGAGGGCCTAGAGGATCACATGCGGCCTTGAAGCTGCAGGTTCCCCACCCCTGACATAGAGGGTGCTAGATCTGGGGGTCAGAGGACTTGGGTTCACCTATGTGACCTTGTACAAGTCCCTTTTATTTTCTGGGCCTCAGTTTCCTCATCTGTAAAATGAATGTGTTGAATTAGATGGTCTTTCAGGTCTCTTCTAGCTCTAAACCAATCCAGTAATATACTGTGCTTCCTCAAGATTCTATGCACAAAACCCCTGAGGGACTTGAGAGACAAATACCAAATCCAAAGTCATTTATTAATGTGTTCCTTTGAAAGATGTTTTTATGACTGCAGATCTTTTTCAATCTCTCTCTGCATATGTTCTGCCTTCTAAGACCAAGAGATCCCTGAGGACAAGGGCTATACTTTTCCCTTGGACCAGGAGTTTCCCTTAGGGCAAGAATAATATTTCGTTCATCTCCATCTCTTCAGCATAAACCTATAACCCAGAGCATAGGTCCTGAATATAGAAAGCAAGCAGTTAACATTGGACTTTGTACAATGCATTGTACAGTCAGATCAGACTATAAAGGCAGGGCTATAGAGAAAGTAGAAGGTTTCTGGGTACAGCAGATAACAGACCCTCTTCTGCCTGGGGCAGTTGGGGAGAGGGGTAAATCATCCACCAAGCTTCTGCCAAGCCTCCCCAGAACCTTGTGGAAGGCATCGAAGGACTCCTGCCAGGGAGGTGAGGGGAATGATGGCCCTTTCTTTCTCCATGTAACAGAAATGTCGCCTTCCAAGTCAAACTGGGTTGTGCTAAAAATGCCCTCGTGCTGAGGGTGGCGACCTGCTAATTAAATGACACCTGTTCTCCTTCCAGGCCCAGCAAGAGCACCCCACCTCCACCCCTACTGCTCCGGGTCTGGGCCAAGGCAGGATCTGGGGCAAGCAAATGAGGGCAGCAGGAGCTGGGTCATCTGGGAGAAACTGCTTGCATTTATCAGGTCCAGTGCTGGTATCTGTTCTAAGGGAGGCCAGAATGCTCAGCAAAATAGTGGCTCCCATTCTTAGAGCCCTAAAAAGTTACCCAGAGCTTTCCTCATACTATCCCTGAGAGGTAGAAAGTATAAGTCATCTATTTTACAGAAAAAGAAACCGAATCTATTCAGAGACATGAAGTGACTTGACCATGGTCATATAGCTAGGAAGTCCCAAAGTCAAGATTTAAATCCAGATATCCTGATTCCAAGTCCAGGACTTGGCAGTTGTGGGGAGGTCTTTCTCAGCCTTTGTTCCCCTAACATGGTATCTTAAAAAAAAAAACAAAAAACTTTGGAAAATCTTCACAAAAAAATCCTACTGCACCCAGATTTCTCCCTCCTCTGATCTCCTAAAAGAAGTATCATCTGCATTACTGTCTTATCAAAGGATTGTAGAATTTTGAACTATGGAGAGAAGAGAATGCAACCATGTAGATCGGCAACCTGCAAACTGACCCACAGGCTAGATACAGTTGGTTGCCTATTTTTCTATGGCGTGTGAACTAAGAATGTACTCTCTCTCTCTCTCTCTCTCTCTCTCTCTCTCTCTCTCTCTCTCTCTCTCTCTCTCTCTCTGTTTTTATATGCAATAAAAGTTAACTTAAAAATGAAAAAAATTCTTAGCTTGTGGACACCCAAAAACATTAGGCAAACTGCTCAGATTTGGCCCATGGGTCATAGTTTGCAAGGCCCCCAGTCTTGTTCAGTCTTCTCACTTTATAGAGGAAATTAAAGACAAAAAAAGTTAAATGACTTAGCTAGTCACACAGGTAGGATGAAAAAGAGCCCTACCCTTCGCTGTCTTGTCTTATGCATTATCTTGTCAGAATTTCAAATGTTTGAATTCATGAGTGACATAGAACTCTAAATCAAAGAGCTCTCCAAGGAACCTTAGTGATCAGCAGCCCCCTCTACCATTTTAAAGGAGAGGTAACAAAATGCCTGTTGTGAGGTTATTCTGCAAACTGGGGAAGGAGGTGAAGGGGAGGAGGGGAGGGAAGGGGTCTGTTTGATAGAACCGTAATTAACATTTTGATGCCTGGGGAAAGCAGCCCCCAAAGCATCCTTGAATCAACTCTTTAAGACAAACTTAATTTGGGGAAATCATAGAGCCCAGGGGGCTCCGTCACGTTGTGGGCTGCTTCATGAGGGTTAGAGATTAAGGAGCTCACCCACCGTAGCTTCCTATTTTAACTAATTGATGCTAACAAGGTGCTAGGCTCACTTGTTTCTACACTTCCGAAGAAATGTGTTAACAGAACTTTCTAAGTTTTGGAGCCCTAGGGCTAAATACTAGTTGGCCCCACTCTGGGTATGGCTCAACAGGACGAATTTTCCTTTTCCCTAGTGCCGTTCAGTTTTAAAAACCATTCCATGTGATGTACTGAAGGGATTTTCATCTCGTTTTATAGATGAGATAAACTCATTTGTGTTTTATCTCTAATTTGCATATGAGATTAACTCGCTCAGAAAAGATTAAGTGACTTGCCTCATGATAACCCAGCCAATAAAGACAGGCATAGGACATGAACCAGTTCTTCTGACTTCAAATCTAAGATCTTCCCCACCAAACCAAGTGAGTGACGGGAAAGAATAACAGTAGTGATTTATTATAGAAAACTCCAGAGTTGGAAAGGATCTGAGAGACTGTCCAGTCCCACCGGTTCCTGAACAAGAATCCTACTAATGACGATGATGAAGATGATGGTGATGATGATAACTAGCACTTCTACATCACTTTAAAGGTGGATAAGCACTTCACAATATGTTATCTCATGGGATCCTCACAACCATCCTGAGAGAGTGGTGCCATTACTATCTTCTTTTCCTAGATGAAGAAACTGAGACAGACAGAAGTTAAGGGGCTTGCCCAAGATCACACAGCTAATAAGTGTCGGAAACTACATTTGATTATCACCTCTGATGTGAGGGCTTGTGGAGCCCTTTTTCAGGATGGCTCATTCTTTGGTGTCCCCCTGTCACTCAGTTTTCACCTGTGGCTCCAAGAAGCTGTAGCACAAGCAGCAGCCACACCCTGGTAGACATTCTCAGCCAATGGGCTAACCCTGGTTAAAGGTAACAGGCCCCAGATTCTTCAGTGAGTTGGGGGAGTGTCTATCCCAAGCATGTGAAGATTCCCTGATGGAAGGGGAGATTAGAATTTGTTCCCCATGGCCATGAAGGTGACTGAAGCAGGCACTATGGAGCATTTAGAACTTGATCAGACATCAAAGACACTGAGGTCATCCATTGTACCCCTAGCCATTGCCAGTCATCCTGATTTTTGTCTTGCCCACTGGACTTCAATGACTCTCAAAGACAGAGTGAGTCTGATGACTTTGTGTAACTCAGCCCCACTTAAATCCAATTTACTAACAAGTCAAGACATCCCCCTGTAATGTCACTGGCCCTCTTGGAAAACAGAGATAAACAACAATAACAATTTGAACTCAGGTCTTCCTGACTGCAAGGCCAGCACTATCTGCTGCATCACTGATTGTATCCTTCATATTTGGTCAGCTAACTTTTGATAAAAACCTCTTGTGTTGGGGAACTCTCTTCCACTTAAGGAATCTCATTCAATTTTGGGATAAATAATTACTAGGATTTTTAAAATATTGAGCTTAAATGTGCTTCCTTGCAGCTTTTACTCATTATTTCTAGTCCTTCCCTCTGGGACCAAGAAGAATTAATCTAATAAGCCTTAGATATACAGCCCTATAAATACCTGGAACCTCTTTCCATGGGTATCTTGGCTAAAGGGTGAGATGGGAACCCTTATCAAAAGTGTTGATGACACAATTCTGAGAGCAATGACCAAACCACTGGCTAGCAGAAAAAAAGATTCAAAACTAAAACAAAAATTTGTCAGGCTAAACTTCTGGGCCAATAGAATGAGATGACACTGAATGGGACCAAACCGTATCAGACTAGGAGTCCCCTCTTCAACACACCTGACAAGTAGTCAGGTGGTATGCAACCGTTGTATTAATGGATTGTCTATCCAGCCTTTACTTAAAGACTTCCATGGAGGAGCCCACTACCTCCTCAGTTAGCCCACTCTATGTTGCAACAATTCTAATTGGTAGAAGTAAATTGATAAATTGGTAAGTAGTTTTTCCACTTATATCAAGTCTATTTGCTTCTCTAAAGCGTCTACCCATTGCTTCTGGTTATGTCTTCTGAGGACAAGGAGTACAAGTCATAGACATCTTTATAGCAAGTGATTAATGACTGCTGATTGACTGATTGATTGATTCTACAGGTTAGTACTTCAAATATAGCTATCATATGCTCCCTGAATCACCTCTTCTCCAGGTTAAACATCTTCAATTCTTCCGATCAATCAAAATATTGTGGGAACTCAAGCTCTTTCACCTTCCTGGCTGTCTTCCTCTGGACAATTTCCAACTAACCAGTCTCTTTCCTAAGATGTGACACCTAGAAATGAACAAGATGCAGTCTGACCAGTGCCAGAGGACAAGGGGGACTGTTACTTCCCAAGTCAAAGACGCTATCCCAGGATATCTATCAGAATAGATAAAATGCTGGGCCTGGTGTCAGGAAGTCTTGAATTCAGACATTTACTAGTCGTGTAGCTCTGGGCAAGTCCTTTAACCTCTGTCTGCCTCGGTCTCCTCATCTGTAAAATGGAGATAATAATAGCAACTACCATTCCATATATGAAAATGCTTGACTTCTGATATTGCTTCTTCTCAGTAAACATCCACTTATTAAAAAAAAAATTTAATTAGGGTAAATGCAAAGCTTTAAACCTGAGTTCAAAAAAAATGTTTCACAAATGTAAGATGGCGGAGGCAAAATTGGAGGAAAGGATTTTTTTTTAGATTGTTTTTTTCCCCCACAGATAACACCTTCCACTAGATGTAACTATGTGATATGGCACTCTAAAAGGTTAATGAAATCTTAAGAGGGAAGTTTTTCAGAAGTAGGAAGCTGATCATGTTGCTCTGTTCTGCCATGGTCAGACAACTTCTGGAGCATGGTGTTCAATTCTAGAAGCTACATTTTAGGAAAGACATTAAAGATAAGGGTCACCAGACCGGTGAAGGACTTTGAGTTCATGCTCTATGAGGATAGGTCAAAGTAAGGGTTTTTAACTCTGTGTGTGTATGTGCATGTGCGTGTGTGTGTGTGTGTGTGTGTGTGTATGTGTGTGTGTTACTTGACTCTGTTATGGACCCTTTTGGTAGTCTGGTGAAACCAATGGACTCATCTGAATAGTGACAAAATAATATACATAGGAAGACAATTATATTGAGATAGTTATCAAAATATTTATATAGTCAATAGTCAGGCAAGCATTTATTAAATATCTATTATGTGCTAAGCACTGTGCTAAGAGATGAAGATATAAAGAAAATTAAAACACAATCCCTGTCCTTGAGGAGCTCACAATCTAATGGGGGTGACATTAAAAAAAGTTCATGAATCCCAGGTTAAGGAAACTGATTCTCAATCACTATGTCCCTCCTCTGGCATCAATATTTCCATCCTTTAAATGGGGGATAATCATCCCTGCCCTACCTCCTTCTGAGGCCAAATTGTGTGGATTCAGTGAAATAATGTAGCCAGCAGATCGTCTGCCTCTGTGAAGTTCCCTTCTCTTTGCTTTCTCTTTGTCAGGGAGGGAGAGAGATTTCCCAGGCATAAGAAGGGGAACATCGTAGCTTTTAACATGGCTACCTAACCCTCTCATCTTCTTGGTAAAATGGAAATTTTGCTTTTCCTTCATAAAAAGATAGGTGATTAATAGAGTTCTCTACTGGGATTTGTTATCCCAAAGAGGAGGAAAGCAACAAGTATTGCCTAAGACAAACCAGACTGGGAGACAGATACATTCAGAAACCAGGAGCAGAAAGCAAAGTGGAAAGTGGTATATGGGACATCTCCTTATCAGTGTTTCTTAACCACCAATGCTAATGTTGGAAGTTTCCAATCTCTCACTCCACCAGAAGACGGCCTTTGCCTAAACTTTGCTCTAATGGAACTCCTCATTCAGAGATACATTTGCTAGTGTATCCTCCTTTTTAAAAATATTAGTTTCTATTAGAGCTGTTTTACTGTTCTAATATCACTACATGTGTAAATTACTTAGCATGATGAGCTGGCAGATACCTAAGCCTGAATTAACTTCGAGTTCCCAGTTTGTGAGTCAGATGTGAGCAAATTACCATTCGAGATCCCCATGACTGAATAAGGAATCATCCAATCTAGGAGGAAACTAGAGGTGCGAGGAGACCCATGGACCAGGGGCACAAAAGTACTTTGGAAACTGTTAAACTCTTTGGAAGTTACAAAGTATTATAGAAATGTAGTTCTAAGTCTTAGACTGGGAGGAAATAAATTTGAACTCAGGAGATCTCAGAAATAATAAATAGGTAGGAGAGTGAGGGGAGAGGGAAGACCTGGGCCCCCCTGCTGGAGCTGCCCATGTGGTAATGATATCTGTGCCCTATGAGCAAGAGAAAGGGGAAAGGACCAAGTGACCCCTGGAATTCCCTTCTGGGTCAGAAGGCCACCTTCCTGCTATTCTCCTTTGTCCCACTTTTTCCCTTTGTCCCAATTTAAAGATTCCCAGGTAACACCTAATACCTCCATCCTGGTGTGAAGAGAACAGTATGAACCTCATATAATTCATAAGTCTTATCATAGAGCAGGTGCTTTGAGGGGGGCAGGGAGTGGACACTGTTCCTTGGGTCAAGTTCCCTTAGTGAGCCACCATGCTCATGGGATAGAGACAAGAGAGATAATTCCTGAGATGTGGAGGATTGGACTGAAATAAGGAAAACTCAGGAATCTGAGGCAGGGTAAGTGGAAGATTGGATGGCAGCAGAGATTAAATGGAATTGCCTTTTATCTGGAGATGCTGAGCTCTAAGTTGGTCTTCTGTAAGGTCTTCGTTGACCTATCTACACTCGGCTACTCTTGGTGACTCACAGTTCCCAGACTTATGAGAACTGGTGGGTTTAGACTGTGACCACCAGTCTCATGGCTCAGTCTCTGACAAAAGTACCAGGGTCAGAGCTCACACTGGGGCCAGTGCTAGGGCTTATTATGTGACAATCATCAAGGTTCAGTCTATAGCCATGGTCACGACCAAGCAGGGTGTGAACAAGGTCAGGGTTCAGCATACAATCAGGGTTAGGACTCAATCTATGGCCAGGATTAGAACCCAACCTATGTCCAAGGTTAAATGAGTTAGCCTTGAATGGGAAAACATTCTTTTCTCCCTGCAAAGAAAACTTATGGGAGCTGGTAGTTTCAGGTAGTAACCCAGCTCAGAAATCAGACCCATAAAAGCTCCACTTCTGATGAGATTCTTCTCTCTCCTCGAAGGTCTATCCAGTTCCCTGGTGAGGAGTTGTCTTAATCATCAGGAGACCTAAGTTTTGAGAATGGCTTCTCTTCACATGTGAGACTTCATCATCACCACTTCAATTCAATTCAACTAAATTCAATAAACATTTATCAGACCTAATAGGTCTGATACCAGGTATACAAGGATATAAATAAAATAGTCCTTGCTTTAATAATTATATATTCTGATGAAGGGATCTCATATGTACATAGATAAATAAATGGAAATTGTACTAGGTAGACACTAGCCTATGAGAGGTCTGTCCTTGGAGCATCCACACATATTTCCCACTTCATTTTAATCCAAGTAACCTTGTGGACACCTGAAACCCAAGTCCACTTACCCCTAGAACCCTAAAGAGAAAAATCATCCAACCTCTGGAGACATCAATCCATGAGGAAGTGGCTACATTGCAGAGGATGCTACAAAAATATAAACAAAATAATTGCAAAGTAATTGCTTATTAGAAGGAAATCAGGAAAGGCCTTTTATAAGAAGAGATACCTTTTCAGCCGAGCCTTGAAGGGAGTTAGAGGTTACAATATGAAATGGGAGAACATTCCAGATATGGAGATGAAAGAAGACTGTGAGGTCTTACAGAGAGATCACAATGAACACCATCATCTCAAATACTCAAATGGATCTGTGATCTCATTGATTCCTGATCTCCTTTCCAAAATGTAGATCACAATTTATTGATGCTTACTATTCGTAGGTGACTCTTGCCCATGTC